>NW_024582658.1:230357-301911 GCF_018398535.1 Haplochromis burtoni | reverse complement strand
CTTATATGATTTACTCATCAAAGTGGCCACTTTCATATATTGTTTTTGTAAGTATCCAAAACATACAAGTTTCATTTATATAATTTTTCTCGGGATCTTATATCTGTTTTCACTCTTGTTTGGTTTTCAAACAAGTTTCACACAAGACAGATACAAACTTTATAATATTTATATACATCTTTTCCATATAGGAAGACCAGTCCACGATGCACAGAGAGAGATACGGAGGTGAAATATTTATACCGTAGCATAACTGCCAACCGACACAAGGTGGAACAGCTTGGATTATTTATACAGTGTCTGATTTTTTTTTTTTTAGGTCAGTCGACCTGTCTTGCTTGCCACTCCATGAATGACACAGACTGCCTGTGGTGTCTGAGTTAAGTGTCCATAAAGGCTTGCTTCATGAATTATAAGGAGATGTAAAGTGCACAACTCACATTAGGTGTAAAATGTGGGGTGATGCTTGTGGTGAGGAAATATGAGCTGAGGAGACTTTAATACAGAAATGTCACAACATGCACACATTTCACCAGAAAGGTTGAGTTGTTTAGATTCTTTTTAAGCACCTTGAGGCAACTGTTGTTGTGACTTGGCACTATATAAATAAAATTGAATTGAATTGAAATGAAGGAGCCTATGAGGAGGGATCTAGCTCTAATTTGTCCTACATCTGGAACACCTCACCGTGGAGACACCCAGGAGGTATCCTAGTCAGATGCCTGAACTACCTGAACTGGCTCCTTTTGATGTGGAGGAGCAGCAGCTCCACTCTCAGCCTCTCTCAGAGGTCTGAACTCCTAATCTTATCTCAAAGGGAGAAACCAGCCATCCTACGGAAAAAGCTAATTTCTCCAAGTTGTATTGTTGACTCGTTGTTTTGGTTACTACATAGAGCTCGTGACCTCAGGTGAAGGTAGGGATGTAGATCAAGAGCTTAATTTTTATTCTCAGCTCTGAGACCAATCCAACATCCACATCACTGCAACTGTGACCCCAATCCATCTGTCCATTTCCAGCTCCTGTCTCCCTTCAGTCGTGAACGATACCACGAGATACTCAAACACCCCCACTTGAGCATTAACTCATACCTGACTCTGAGTGGGGACTCCACTTCACTAAGAACCATGATTTGGCCCCAGATTTGGAGGTCCTGATTCTCAGCTTCAAACCACCCCAGAGGCAGCTGGAGGCCACCACCTGATGAAGCCAACAGCACCATATCATCTGCAAAAAGCAGAGATGAGATTCTGAGACCACCAAAGTGGAAGCCTTTCGTCACCTGGCTACACCCAGAAATCTTGTCCATAGACCCTATGAACAGAATAGATGTATAAGGGCAGCCCTGGCAGAGTCCAATATCCACCAGGAAAAAAGTCCGACTTTTTGTGTGGACAAAGCCCCTGGAATGGTTTTACAGGAACCAGACACCCCATACTCCCAATTCAAACCCCAGAGGACAATCCAAGGGACATAGCTGATTGCCTTGTCCAACTCAAAGAAGGGTACGGAGGAAGCCAGAGAACCCAGAGAGAACCAATGCAAACATGGGGAGAACATGCAAACTCCACACAGAAAAGCCCCGGCCAGATGGTGGAGTCAAAGTCCGGACCTTCTTGCGGTCACGGAAGGCTAATCACTGCACCACCGTGCTGCCCTACACTATTATTTTATTTAGGTTAATTTTAAATAAAAAACAAACAAACAAACAAACAAACTAGAAAAGTAGTTAAGAGGACAGACAGACTGATGGACTGATGAATTCTGCACAACCCTTTGGTGGTAAAAGCAGTGGTTGATGCTTCCAAAGAGTAGCCTCTTTGCTACATGTGCAATGAGAAGTGATAGCTGTGCAGTGTTGGGAAATGTACTGCTTTTACCTTTTACCAAGGTGGGAGAGGCTGTTATGCTTGTAGCCAGACCTGAGATGGCTGAGATGACCATATTATTCATATCCCTCCTCATCCCTATGGTAGAGAGGCAACACCAGGAAAAACGTTTTTTGAGAGCAGGGCTCCGTACTGTAAATTAGCTTTTGTACATGTAGCGTTTCATGTCCACTTTAAGTAGAAAAAAAATGAGTTGTTAACCCCAAAGAAGTCCCTCAGCAAGATCAATGACACAGCAATAGCAACACTAATTTAAGCCACCGTAAACTTCTGGTCATATGAGAATAGGACAGGTTTACCAACAAAGACTGTAAGTCTACTGAATTAAGGAAGGGTTTACTTTATTTCTAATCACTTGCAAGAGGAAGAAGAAACATCAGTGCTTAAATGGTAAATGGTCTGCATTTGTATAGCGCTTTTCTAGTCCATAGGACCCCAAGGCGCTTTACACTACATTCAGTCATTCACCCATTCACACACTGGCAATGGCAGCTACATTGTAGCCACAGCTGCCCTGGGGCGCACTGACAGAGGCGAGGCTGCCGGACACAGGCGCCACCGGGCCCTCTGACCACCACCAGTAGGCAAACATGGGGTTAGTATCTTGCCCAAGGATATTAGGCATGCAGCCTAATATCCTGGGATCGAACCTGGAGATCGAACCACCAACCTTCTGATTAGTGGCTGACCTGCTCTGCCACCTAAGCTACCGCCCCCTCCCCCCAAAAAAAACCCCAACTAAAATTAAATGCATCAGTAACAGGAAAGCTGTTTAACATGCTGTTCATTTACATTTTACATATGACAGCCTGTAATATATTGCCTTCATTTGGGGTGAGATTGAATAATTAGGTTATGTAATCATACTCAATTGTGTTGTGTGATCAGGTTCACCCAGTCAAAGGGCGCCTTATTCCTCTCATCAAAATCTGAGTCCTGGACCAGTCACGTTGCACCATACCGACATGCACCACACTGAAGCCCACACTCTCCCTCCATGACTCTCACCAGCTGAATTTTAGACTTCTGTATCGATGAGTATGTGGGCAGCTGGTGAGCTGGCATCATGCAGATACTGCTTAGAGCAGAAAATGGAAGCTTTGTGAACGTATATAATCAGCGTGGACCAACTTTTGGCTTTTAAAATGAGAGGTAAACGATGTTGTGAAGCTCTTTGCCTCTTAAAGCCTCGACCTGACGTGCAGCCTCCTCACTCCCACATTCGTTCACCTGCCTTTCCTCACCATCATCTCTCTACAGTCTCTATCCTCTTCTTTCTCATCCTTCCTCCTCCTCTCTTGTGCCTATTTCTGTCATCTCACTTGGGGGTGGGTGGGGGTGAAGGGGTGGTCATTGACAGAAGTGTGGTGGCTTCACCCCCCCCGTCCCCAGCTATCCATCCATTCTCCTCCATCCTCTTCCCATCTCACCCTGCCGTTACAGTTGCCGTGGTCCTCCTGCCCCTGCAACACCCCCGCTAAGCTCATGCGGTTAGTACAGTCTGCCTGTGCTCTCTCCTTATAAGGGCAAAACACATTGACAAAGGCAGAGAGAAGGGGATGTACCAGCACAGGCTGGCAGATAGGGGGACAGCGGCTCAAACGGAGGAAAAGAGAGAAAAAAAGAGGCACAGAGAGAGAGATGATGTAAAGGCAGAGAAGCAGAGATTAGGAAACAGTGAACAAGGAGAAGGAGTGATGAAAATGGCCAGAGAACGAGGGTGACGGCGATTGTTTGATAAGAACAGGGCTTAACCCGAAGCTTTCAGAGCTTTTGAAAGCAAACAGCAGCATTTTTAAAAGGAGGGTATAGCTGTCAATCAATTTTCAGGCTTGTGCAGGTTTTTCTGCCTTTGTCCCACTGCGCAACAGGAAAAAACATCACAGTTTAGACACGATCTATTACAACTGACTCACTGAAGATGGCTAATAGCTAATAATTCCTCAGAATTAAATATTTCTATATTGCCTTTAGATTTCTAAAAGCAGCTTCTGAAAAACTGCCAATGCAAACATTTACCCAAAGACTCCTTTAATACCTCTACTCATCAATGTGTTTCTAATGTACTAAAACAGTGGAACATTTACAGCATGCTAATATTTGCTTCACATGTGTGAATTATTACAGGAGGCGGCCCTACACATTACTGTCCACTCTTTATTCATCTTATTGTACCCTGTTACTGCAGTTTTGTGTATTGTAGTGACAATTTTGTACCTTGATATCCAAAATCAGATGCTTAAAAAAAAGGTACAAAGTAGTATTAAGCGGTATCTGTGAATCTGTTTTATATATTTTTACTCATTTATTCCTTTAGAAATGGACTGACAAGTGTACAGAGCTTTTCTAGTCTGATTTTCAAAGGAAAATTATTTTTTTTAAAAAGGTACATGTTTCCCAGCAAGAGTGGAATGTATATAATTGTATTTTTTCCATTAGATTTAAAGATGATGATGTAATCATCATGAGCTGGCCAGTGCTGTTGTCTGAGTATTAAGTTAGCCAAATTCTTGGTTAATCCTAACTGTCACTAGTGATGTAAATTGGATTTACAAATTTGTAAAGCTAATAACTAACGTGCATGTCTGTGGAGAACTGAGAGAGAACCCACACAGGCACAGGAAGAATTGAATCGCAGGACCTTTTGCTGTGAGGCGACAGTGAAAACCACTGTTCCACCAAGCCACCCTACCAGGAGATACCCAAATACAAAAAGAAATTTTAAACTAGAAATTGTTTTTTGGTCCTAGAATTTAAGTGTTTATACTTGAAAGAGTACACATAATTGCCTTCCAGTTCTGTATTTATCCCTAGGTGTAGCATGTACCTGTAGGGACACTTAATCCTATTTCTGAGTGCGTGACAAAACAGTCATATTGTGTGAATACGAGTCTTTAATTCCAAACTTTCATATTTTACCATAGCTCATGAAATATGTGTACCCTACAAGATAACATCCTTTCAGTGGAAGTAATTTATTATCCCCACAGGGCTACAACAGAAACTTTTATGGGCTTGTAATCAGACCCACTGTTTAGGAACTTTAACAAGTCATCAGCATTTAATAATCAACATCCCTTTCCGCCCACGTTCTTACTATGTCTGATCACTTTATTCATTTCTTGTAAATGAGGAAAAGTTATACTTGTGTGTCTAAGTAGCTGATAAAAACACTTGGACGTCAGCTATGAGTGCATGTGTATGTGTCCTCGTATATGTAACGCACTCAGATCTTACTTATCTCACCATTAGAATAAAAATCACTGGAATTTGAAGATAGTAAGAAAGAATTTACAGACTGTGTGGTGAAGTATGATAGTATGATGTTACTACCACAGGCTACAATTCGTCCACTATTTCGTTCTGTGCTAATTATCTGCTTGGCCCAGTCATGTTAACAGCTTGATTGCATGTTATATTCAGGTCATATGTAACACCATGTTGTACTTTGTTCAAACTCTTTCTACCTTAGAATATAAGGCTGGTAAATACTCCAGGGTGTACCGCACATTTTACCCTTCGAGCCTAAATTGGATAAGCAGAAGATGGATGGATTTTCTGAAGCCTGAAAGGATGCATGACTGTAGCTCCCTCTAGGACTCTAGGACCCTCTAGGACAGCATGCATCAGAAGAAATCATCTGATGTCCAAACGTGTACTGTTAGAAAGAGTGAAATCATGAGTTTCACGTGTTTGCTGGTAGGTAGCATAACAGCAGCCATGACTGCAGTCACTCCCGACATGCTCATAAAAGTATGGGGACATATGCTGTGTGTCCAAAGCGGGACAGTGCAAAATAAATTTCTTTTCACATAATCCACCCTGAGATGTTCACAAAAATAAATAAAAATTAGAAAGCTACATTAACCCCTACAACATCACTAATTCCTGACACCTCTCAAAGCTCCTCCCTTGCTGCCACAAACATTTTACAGGCTGAGCAGTGACACCTGAGCACAGCTTAATGTGTAAAATCACTGGATTGCTTCTTGCTTTTCAAATCCTGCTGCACACATTACCCACGAGCCACTTCTTAAAATGGGGGGAAATTGAGTTTTTCCACTCTTGTGCTTGTGCAAGTGCGTTGGGGCGTTTGTGCACGAGTACCAGCACGTGCATTGGTTTTGTTGGTTCAGCTGGGGCATTTCACAACATCACACTTCCCATGTAGCAGGAGGCCTGGTCTTCCTGTGAGAACTGTGCAGGTGCTAATTGGCTCTGAAGCTTCTGAATGGAAGTGGCTGCCATGAATGGAGTGAGTGCATTAAGCCCGGGGTGATGGGGGGTTCAGCATGTGTACAGTGCATCAGGTGTGTTAGCATTGCGACAGACTGCATAAACACACCTCCTCTCCCGTACACACTGGTATCTGTTTCACTTGAGTTAAGTAAACCGTCCCGCATGGAGGGATGGCACCCCTTTGGGAATGATGCAGAAAAAGAGATGCAAATCCATTTAGTCACAGGTCCCTAAGTGGAGGAAAAGGCAGACAAGAGGAGGGGGAAGGAATTAAACCAACACAACAGTCGGCTGCTAAGTGTGTCAGCGTTTATGAACTGAGGCGGGCGAGGAGCTGGCTGATGGCGTAAGGTTTGTGTTTCTTTAGGGTTATAATCAGTATGACTGATCGCCGCTTGCTAATCTATTGCAACCTGTGGGCAATGGTTCATTCACTCTGAGTAATTCCCCAATGGGGCCAAAACTCAAACCCACCCTAAAGCCCACACAAATAAGTCGATCTTAGAAGAGGAGAAAATATCAGATGAATAAACAGTATCTTGATTCAGAGTTTGGAGATAAGCCAGTGCTCATCATCTCTTCTCTCAGAAAATCTAACAGTCCTATCTCTCCATCGGGTCTCTGAATTGACATTTCCCTTGAAGAAATTAGAGAACTAAAGCTATCGAGGAGGATATGAGACTTGATAACTCTCCCTGCTGTGTCAGTTATGTAAAAAGAGCCCGTGATATAACCCAAGAGGAGAGGTGGAGATCGGGGAGAGAGTGAACTGAAGGACAAGCAAGAACGAGGTCGCGGGTTTGCAGTGATGGAGGCTTGATGACGGGATGATTATGTACAGATATATAAACACAGACTGCGAGTGGCAGCAGCAGCACAGTCACAAAATATTTGTAATTAAGAACATAGTTCATAGGAGAGCTGACGAACAAAAAGCAAGAAAATTTTTTAAATATGGACCAAAAAGAAGTGAAGTTCCACAAATACTATTTATTTATTTAATATGTTTCATATGTACATTATATATATATATATATTAGGGGTGCAACAATACTCGTATTGGTATTGAACCGTTCGATACAGTGCTTTCGGTTCGGTACGCATATGTATCGAACAATACAAAATTTTTAATTTATTTTATCAACTTTTCTTCTGACGATGCTGTCTGTGTTGAGCGCTCAGTGGATCTGCGTTCGACTACTCCGCCTAGGCTGCACTGTCAAGCGCAGATCCACTGAGCGATAGAAGTTAAGCTCGTTGCAACATGGCAAATTGAACCTCCCCCACCCTCATTCAGATCTGGCCTTTGGAACTATTTTGGTTTTCATGTGACGTATGACCCTGAAGGTAAGCGCGTCATGGACAAAAGTAAAACAGTATGTCAGATGTGCCACGCAATGCTCAATTACATTGGCGGGAACTAGTGTGTTAGCGCAGTTAGCTTGTTAACGTGTTGACGCCGCCCAGCCCCACGCACGGGGCGATCCGCGGTAACTCGTTAACAGAGATTTGCGGCGTCATGGCGTTAATGTCATTTTAACGAGATTAACGCTGACAGCACTAGTGGGAACACAACAAATATGACTGCACATTTACGCCAACATCATCCTAGTGCAAAGACAAGTGGAAGCAGACAAAAACAACAAGCACGCATGCTACAAACTTTACCCGAGTCATTTAGACAGCCGTTAGCACAGGATTCTTCTTATGGGGACCTGATATGTTTAATATGCTGCTGAGAATATAGCCCAGAAGAAGCGTATAGTATAGCTTTTATTTTGGAAAGAGCCATTTCTCTGCAATAAACTCTCTTTTCCAAAGATGAGTGATTTCTCAATCAGATAGATTTATTTAATTTTTTTTATTTTGTTGTTTCAGCAACATTAAATTTAAAAACTGTACTTTTGAGTTAAAATATATATTTATAATTTTAATAAATGACAAATTAAAAAGGCATGAACATTTTTTTGTATCGAAAAAATATCAAACCGTGACACCAAAGTATCGAACCGAACCATGAATTTTGTGTATCGTTGCACCCCTAAAATATATATATATATGTATATATATATATTAGTTTTAAATAACTTTATTTGACATACCATGGATGGATATCTTCCATGTGTCTTAATAACCATAAACAAAAAGTGTATGGCTAATTAACTTTCCATACATGTATTGATTTGGTCTGCAACGACATTTGGGTTGGTGGCATATGTCAAAACACATACATGAATAACAGGAACCAGTATACTGGGTCTACAATGTCCACTTTAAGATTCAATGGTTTTAATGTTACAGCTATAGGATTAAATTCACATCTTTTCAAATGCAATCTGGATTTATTGTATTTCCTTCTTGTTTGACCTGATTAAATCATTCCAGTTAAAGCTAATAAAAAAATTAAGGGGTTCACAACCTTGTGGAAAGTAGAAAATCAAATAATACTTCTACCATTTTCTACCTTTTACTGGTTTATAAGTGTGTGCATTTTATAACACTCTATTTAAGCTAAGCTAAGCTCTAGTTAAGCTAAGATGTTACCTAAAATGCTAGCTTGTTGATAACATATTTTAGCTTTTCTTATTTGTTTTTGTTTGTTGTGGGTGGGGGTGGGGGTGGGGGACAAAACAAAAACTAATTTTTGTAATTTGCCAATCTCATCTGTTTAAAATTCTTCTGAACTGTTTGCCTGTCTCATTAGCTAGCTTGGCTCTTTACCTAGCAGCATAGTAGAGGTGTTGATTTTGATTTTAGATTACATTAGATAGATTAGATAAAACTTTATTAATCCCTCTGCTGGGTTCCTCTGGGAAATTCAGTGATTTTAAGGTTATGTACAATTTTTTGAGTTATTGTATGGTGAAAACAAAACTGCCATAACTGTAAGTGTGCACAGCAAACATAGCTAACGTGACATAATACAACAGATAATTCAAAAGTAAAACAAAATTCACTTTAAATTTATAGAGAAAGAATCTAATTTAGGCTTGTAAAATCTAATGAGTCTGAATCTGGTTGAAAAGGCCATGTTGACTCATTCTGTGGACCAAATTGTTAAAAGATCTTTGTTTAGCTTTAGGGGTCAGCAGTGCTTTACCCAGGATGACAGTTGATGCTAACTTTGAGAGCAGTGGCTCAGATCGTCATGTGGCACACATTTGGGTTAGGCTGTGACCAAACTGTCACCGGGTAAGAGAAATGGGTAAATACAATATTTGTGTATGAGTGTGCATCTGAATCAGTGCCAACAGGGGAAGCTGCAGGGCTAGGGGGATGGGGTGTCCCAGAAATTGGCAATTGCCCCCCTCCTCTCCATCCACATGGTTAGTGTCAGACGAGAAAGGGAGCAGAGAAAGGGATGGAGAGATGCCAGCGTGTCTTCCCCCTTGGCACCCAGATGATCCTCGTGGTCTGCATGCTGCACCCTTCTTTGTGCAGATCCACTTTAAACACTATCAGCTGAAAACAGATCCTGGATTAATGCAGCTTTAGTGCGTGCACGTTCCCTGTATAGTGCATAAGAGCAACGACTCCACTACATGCTCTTCACTGTGTGCGTCTAGACTGGAGTTTCCCTCCACTTTCCCCGGAGGCTGAGCTGATTAACAGTTACAGGGAACAACGCATGATAATGTGAATTATAATGGACCGATGGAGTTGGCCTTTGGCCCCGTGCTCCATATGAGGACAGTGGCACAGTAATGGTGTGCGCGCCCTGCAGGGACAGGCCAGACAAAGACAAAGCCATGCCAGGCTAATCTAAGTGGAAAGAACATGCAAGGCCTTAAGGGTGTGTGTATAGATTCCCAACATGGTCTATAAACACAGACTAGTATGAGGATATTAGTTTATTTTGAACTGCAAATATTCTCAGGCCTGCCACTGTACACAAATTAAGGCAGTGAGGTTACTTCTTGGCTTTAGCTTTCATAATGTTAAGCTTAAAAAATCAACAGCAGCTTTAAAAACACTGCATTTTTCTGTTTCCTGAAAAACAGATATTTCACATGTTATGTCAGTGTGGTCAGAGTGTTTGGTTTTGGCAGCAGCCAAAGCAGTTATTGGCCCTTTTCGGTCCTCACTCATCTCCTTTCAGTGGCCAGCTGTCTACTCTCTGTGCCCAACACACTGGGCAGAAATATACAGTGCAGTGAACTGGAAGCGAACACACACCCTGATTGTGAGATTAGAGGTGAAGAGGTCAGGCTGTTTTCTCTGGATTCTTCTTTGTGTCTCCGGTCCAAACACGCTCGCGTAAAACGAAACAGACGGAGAGAGACGGAGTTTGTCTCCTTTCACCTCGTCTGTCACTCGGCAAATTGGACTCCCGTTTGGTGTGCGGTGTCCAACCGGAAGGAGCTGTAAAACATGGAGGTGACAGCTGAAGGATACTAATGAGATTCTCTTATTCTCAAACTCCTCACCGCTCTCTTTCCCCCTTTTCTTTAAATGCTGCATAGAGATTAAAACCAAAGACTGTGGAAAATTCAAACCCTGGTTTCATTTTCTTACCCCTGATGTTTCGGGAGTTTGCAACTATGAAGACCTATAAGTGTTGTTTTTTTTCTAACAGAAGTATTATCCATCTAAGCTTTAATTGTGTTAAAATGTATATACTTTGGTTTAAAATGTAAATGCAGAGATATAACAGTAACCAGGACTCCTCTGAGGGTTATTTTTCCATCCCAGACACTTCACACTCTGTCCAGAACTTATGTGAATTTCTCCCGTCTGGCAGGCGCTAAAGAGCTCCGAAACAGGCTGACACAAGAAATGCTTCTTCCCACAGGACATCACACTCATAAACAGTTCAGTGTGTGAACATGTCCCAGGGTTATTATAGTTTCGTCTCTTTGTTTTTTTTATTACATCAAACCAACTTTTCTACAGATGTGAAGCAAAATGGAAAAAATGTGATCAAACTGACAGAAACTACAGCGATTTCCTGTATATTGTAATCTTTCTAGCTCGTGTAAGCAATAGTGTTTATTTTTTATTTATGTATTTTTACATGTGGCTTGATAATTTGATTTATCCTGTTTAGTGTTTGTAAAATGTGCATAATTTAGTTTTTATCCTTGTGACGTGTACACACGGAGCACTTGTTTGCCGTGCTGCTGTCTGGTAATATTTTAGTTAAGTAGTTAAATTTTAATCATTTAAACTGTGAAAGTGAGCAAAAAGTCTTATCTTTTATTTAAGTTTGTATGCCTGGATGTTGGCCCCATTCGTTTGAGTTATGATTATTTCAAATGATCCATTTCAGTAATAAGAGGAATACTTAGTGAAATTCTGTATTGTGCTTAAAAATTAATCTCTTATTTGTCTTATTGTTGTTATAAATACTAATAACAAGAAAGATTAAAGACAAGTCGGATTTTTGTAAATGATGAATGAAAGTGAAGCGCAGCAGATGAAGGACTATGTTAACACATCCATCTGACAGCAGTAGAATTAGCTGCAGGTGCTGAGTGGAAGCTCCTGTTCCTGTGTGAGGACAAAGCTGTCTCAGAGCTTGCATTTAAACCCTTATCCCTTAAACGAGGCACTACTGCAGCTCCAAGTGGGCATCCACACGGAGTTACACTAGTTACTGATTGGGAGGGTGCCGGGACAATTGGAATTAGGTCATTGTGACAGCACACTTGACCAATGTTCAGCAGTAAGGCTGGAACCTGCAACGTTATAACGATGCAGTCTTCTTCCAAATAGCTCTGGCTCCATCTAGTGGAGACATCAGGGAATTGTATTTTAGGTCTATAGGTTGGATCTTCAGCTCAGGTCCAAAACACCACATTATCTGTTAAAATTGAAAATCTGCACTTTATATTTTAATTGTTTGAATTAAAATAGTTAGATATTCAACTATTTACTTATGTGTTTATTGCCTGTGGACCCAACTAGGTCGGGAAATATTGAGATTAGATTTCAACATGAGGACACAGAAAAACTTAGTTTTGTCTATGAAGGTTCTCAGTCATCCAGGTCATTGGAGTGTAAGGAGCTTGGAAAGAAAAGCTCCAAGCTCCTTAGGCATTTTTTAAATTCCTGTTCTCCGTCTAGCGTGGTCATCAGAGCTAAAACTCTAATTAGACAAAATCTAACTCAAAGGCATTCAACAAGCTATCAACACATTACTTAGAAGCTCATTTGTCTCTACCCATCTTGCAGCCACTGTGTGGCTGTGGTCCTCCTTACAGGAAGAAAAAAAGCATAAAATAAATAAATAAATAAACTTTACCAGCCACAGAAACTTTACTCAGGAAAAAAATCTCAGTAAAAATCCAGGTTTATTACAACTTTTAAATATATGGGCCGTGTACACTGTGTGTGATCTGTTCAGTTCATTTCACACAAGAAAATTAAAAAAAGCACAATAATCAGTTCATTAAGGAACCGCGTTAAACTGATACCCACACACAAAAACCCCAAATGGCACAAAGTAACAAATACACAACCAATAACAACAATATTGTCCTCTTTCACTGGCAAAATGAAAATACTGGAAAAGAAAATCCTCGACTTCTGAAATTTGTAGTCTCTGTCCAAAACAGCAGGGATGGAAAAAAAAGAACTCCAACAAAAAGGAGAAGAGAAGTAAAAGAAGAATCAATATCTGTATTTTGTAGAGTAATCCTTGGGAGACACTACCAGACCTCGGCCTTTTCTTGCTCCTCGATACACAGTTTCAATAATGTCTATCATCTCCTGCTTGTCCTCCATTGTCCAGTTGATCTTGTTGTTGTTACCGGTGCCCAAATCAATCATGATGTGTTTGTTCCTGAAAATGGGATGAAATGAAGTTTGATGTCAAGTTCCTTTAAATCACATTTAAATACTAAAAACTGGGTTTCTATCTGTGTTCTAATGTGGAAAACAGATTAAAATTAAAAATTGAAGTTGTTGTTTTTCCTTTTGAAATTTCAGTGACATAATGTGAATTATTTCAAGTGTTCTTCTTTTAATTTTTATAATTATGGTCTTCAGTCAAAAACAAATAACTGTCCATCTGTTTAGTTTGATACAGCCAATCACAATCATGAGGAAGACTGCTGATAGATGATGCTCCTGATGATGATCAGAGCATAAACTATAGGAATACAACCAGCTGGCAGCCAGGTGAGTCGACTTGCCTTCAGCTTTTGACAAAGGCTACGTCCACACGTACACGGGTATTTTTGAAAACGGAGATTTTCCGTTTTCGTTTTAAAAAATAATCCCGTCCACACATAAAGGCAGAAATGAAGGAAAACGCTGCTATGAACATGCCAAAGCAGCAGGTGGCGCTAGATTCCTAACCGTGCAGAAATGTTGGCCAATCAGAAGTCTAGAAGCCTCGGTGGGAAAAAGTAAACAAAGCTGGGGCATAGAAGCAGAACCGAGTCGTATGTGTGGAGGGACAGTAACTGTGTGTATATGTAAGCATTTAAACACTGCAGAGAGTAGAATTAACAGTAACAGTATTGTAGAAATTCATTTCACCGAAACAATAACGTGGCGCACAGTGTGACGTCAAAAAATGCGCACACCTTTGACGCTGCGTTTTCTCCGTTTTTCTAGTCCACACGTAAATGCAAAAACTGAGTTTTCAAAAATATCCACCCTGGCCGGAGTTTTTAAAAATCTTCGTTTTCAGTGACAAAACGCGTTTACTGTGGACGAAAGGTGCAAACGTATAGAAAAATCTGCGTTTTCAAAAATACCCGGGTACGTGTGGACGTAGCCAAAGACTCATTCAAACTGCTGGCAACATGCTGGCAACCTGTCTGCATTTACAAATTAGACAGCACGTATTTACAAGCATACGGCAATCTCTCAGAGTGTGACTGCTCATTCAAGTCGAACAGCAACTGTTTGCATAAAGGTTGCCTCCCATCAGGTACCTTGTCGCCTTACAATCAAAACGTGATTGCTTGTTCTGGGGGGGCAGCTGCGTTAAGATAAGCGTGTCCAGTGTTTCGGTTAAGTTTTCTCGGGACCGTCATGCATGAGATGTGTCCTCTTGTTCAAAGTATTCCCAGAGTATGTTAACTTCTTTATTAAAATATCAGTATCTGGTGTTTTCCCCCACGCACCCTCATACCTTTCTAGTAGAGTCTTCTGGTCTGTTTATTTAATGTGTTGTGAGTTTGATGTGAAGCAGAGTCCAGAAGAGCACAGCTGAGCACTTTTAGCGTTGAAAGAACTGGATTGTGCACTTCATTTATGTAAGGATAATGACTGCACTCACTTCTCAAGAAAAAAAGATTTTGCAGTTTTGTTAATCTGATTAGCTTTAATAATTAATAACCTGAGTGCCTTTCAGCAATGCCAGTCTACTAAATAACAACAACAGTGACAGAATGCAGAGCTGACACTGACAGCCTCACCTGAAGAAGAACATGACAGTGCAGGGGTCGTACAACTCGTACATCTTGTTGAAATCTGGTACTTCCGTGATGTCCACCAGGTAAATGACTGCAAAATTCTTAACCTGTCAAGGCACAGATATAAAAACCATGAGTTCAGAAAAACAAAGTAAATACAGACACGCACAAAAAAAAAAATGAAGAAAAATGTTGCTCTTAGCAAAACGTTTTCCTGGACATTAAGTCAATTTTATCTTTTAAAAATTACACAAGGCCAGGTTTCTTTTTAACTTTAACAGCTCTGGGTAGCAAGGTTACATCTGGAAAATCATCAACAAATTGCTACCTCAGAGCCAAATCCTCTAGCAAAAGCCTTGGTTGTACAATCAGCAATAATCTTCCATGACCAGTCAATGTAGTACGGAGCCTCCGGGCCCCTTTAAGAGGCATTAAAAAGTCTCAAAGAAAAAAAAAATCTGGGTGGGTTTAAATAAATAAATAAATACTAAACAGGGGCGCCGGTTTAGCTCTGTTGGTAAGCAGGCCTGTGGCCAGATAGCAGCAGGCCTGGGTTCCAGTCTGACCTGTGGCCCTTTGCTGCATGTCCACTTTCCTGTCTAGCTATGCTGTCTCTATCCATTAAAGGCTAAAAGGCCAAAAAAACCAAAACAAAACTAAATTTAATCTATGGGAGAATTCAGTAATATTGAATCAAACTGCACTGACACTGCAGTTATCATAGCGAAAATGTAGCTAAGTGCACTTTTTCCCCCTCTTCTTGACTTGTTGTATCCATAACACTGCTCTCAAGGAGTGACCCAGAAACATGGGTGAAGTTGGCTCTCTGAACTGAGTAATTAATAAAGTCACACTGTCTTTTATGGCTACTTTTCCCTCCGGGTTTTGAGTTTACAAGTGAAAGAATAAAAACTGTTGCCACACTGACTAACATATATCAGCAAATTACTGGCGGTAACTTGCTGAAACTCAAAGACTTGGGAAAAACCTGAACCATGAACACAAACAAAATTACCAAAACAAAGACGACTCAGGAGAGGGAGGGGGGGGAAGTGCCAGCATTACATTTGTATAAATTATAGGCTCTACAAAATTTCACCTCTTAAGTTGAAATTAACAGTAAGAGAAAGACTTGCACTTAGAATGATTATTTGCAGGATAGAGAAATCACTACATCCCAGAATAAGACCCCACCAAAGATGCTGAGCATATATTTTCAATTTGTAAGTTTTTATGTCTTATTTAAATGTTACAATAAATGGTAAAATAGTCCACGTATTGACCTTAAAGCATATTAAATTTTATCAGCTTAACACTCAGGTAATATTACATTAAACCCCCACAAATAGCGCCCTCTACAGGAGTTCAGATAAGAAACATAAGCTAGCAAACAGTGGCCTTTTTAAACTACTCAGACCTTTTCCGCGATGCTGTAAAGAACTTCGTCCATCTTCATACATGTCGGGTCCCAATCGTGTCCGAAGCGGATAACCAGGACTCGGTCCTCCTCAGACAGGATGGCTTGGTCGACCTGCCAGCCGTTGTGGAGATGTGGTAGCATGTACGACATGTTGATCCGAAGTTGTTGATTCCTAAGCTGCAAATAAATACGTTTTATTACAACAGTAGCAAATGTGTAAATTACATTATAAATTACATCCAATAAAACCTCTGCGTTTGTTTGTGTTAGTCATAACAGGCAGTAAGCCTGCTGCTAACGGGGCAGTCTGGGTTGAGGTTAGCAAGGAAAAATCTGGAAGGAGAAATAGTGAGCCCTGCATGAAAAGAAGTGAACAAAATTCGGAAACACTTACCTAAAAATGTAAATAAATCCGTGTTATTGGGCCACGTATGTGGTAAAAACGCAATTCGCAACTCTAAGAAAGAGAAACTTTGTTGAATAATACAGCCGCTGTGTACTTTGTCGCAGAAGGTTCGTTTCTAGGCGCGTGGCGTCATCAATTCAGCGCCAGACGTGTTTACGTCACGTCCGTGTGTACGTTTTAGTCAGATGCAGCCAGATTTTAAGTTTTTCCTTAGTGAATTATACTGTAAGACGTCCTGACCCTATGCAATCTACTTTAGGTAACCTCTGATTTTCATTTATGAGACTTCCAAAATCAGATTTCAGGAAAACACGGCAACCTTTCCAGCTGCAACATGGAAGAATTTTCTTAATATTAACTGGAAACAGGGGCATTTCCGGGATTCTTTTTTTAATGGGGTGGCACAGGGGGTTGGTGGGGTGTGGGAGTCATAGGAATTCAGAAAATCCAATCCGAAACAACTTGTCACTTGTTTCTACGTCTTTCTTTTCAGGTAATTTTAGGGTTTCCACACCTGCCAAACCTCGATGTAGCCCTATAGTCGTTTTTCTATTTAGGTGTGGAGGCAAAGTCACCCAGCTACAATTTAGACAACAGCAAATACAGCCACATTTTTTACTGCCTTTGTTAAGTTTAAAAAAAAGAAAAAAAAAGAATAATAATATAACATGAGTTTTAATTAGTTGTCAAAAATACAGAGAGCTACTTTTTATTTTTGTTTAGAGTACCTTTCAGAGCCTGTACTTTTTTTTAAACTTTTGAGTAAGGACATTGAATGAGTATGTTAATATTTACTAGAGCATTTTTAAATACAACTATCTGTATTTCTACTTAAGTAATGAATGTGTGTGAAGAAGAGGAGCAAACAAATTTCAGATAAGTCAGAGCCACCCCACTCCTATAGCCCCGCCCCATCTGGAAGAACTTTTGGTCTTTACCAGTGATTGTAGAAGACAGGTTTATACTGTGGTTACACTGAAAAACATTACACAGTTACAGGTCCCTGCACAAAAGTACTTTCAGACAAATAAGGTTCAGATGAGCTTCATTTAAGGTGATTTACCCAGTGAAACATTTCTATAAAGGTTTGAGAATGACATAGTACTGTGGGCTAATTACTGAAACTTGTTCCCATCTATTTTGGTCTTATCTTGATATCTTGATGCATGCTCAATCATCCGGGTAAGTAAATCCCAAAGGCTGCTTCTGTGTATCTGGACGTAGCGTTTTCAGTGGGAGAAACATTTCATCACTCATCCAAGTGACTTCTTCAGTCTCAGCTGACTGCAGGATTCCCCAATCTTATAAACAGTTCATTGTATAACGACTGAAACTAGCACCACTGAAGGGACAATGGGTGGGAGGTCAGTTCCTTGATCATTAATATGCAAACAACTACTGATCAAAGACCACTGATCAATGGCCATGAGTAGAGAGTTGATAGAGAGCTGAGACTGAAGAAGTCACTTGGATGAGTGACGAAATGTTTCTCCCACTGAAAACTCTACGTCCAGATGAACAGAATCAACCTTTGGGATCTATTTTTGGTCCTTTCATTTTACACATGGGCTGTGAAAAGGTGTTTGTGTTTCATAGTTGATAACATTTTATTAGATTTAATTTTTATTATTATAGTAACATTACATTTGGTTACTGTTTAATGTGACTAAGGCACAGCTGCATTTTATCTACTTTATTACATCATATCAAATGCTCCTCCTTGAAAATGTATCCAAAAGTTGATTGTAACACAAGTATAAACCATTAACTCACCGAATGTGTTTGATTGAACTTAGATCGATAGATAGAAGTATACATGCATACAGTAGTATGTGGATTTGTTTTTTGGACTCACGTAAGGAGACTTTCAGGATTCCTAGAACTTTGTTTTAAAGCTGTCTAATCTTGGTGGAGGTAAACTACTATCATCAGCAAGTATTGTCATATTTTAATTTGTTGTCCTTTGCCCTCATATGAAAATACCTTCTCTGGCACGCATACATTTCATTACTAAACACTCTGTAACCAATGAAAAGATTGCAAGTCCTCAGACAAACAAATAACTCCTGGCTCTTCATGCCTCTGCTCACTGACTTCTAAACAGGTATCACACATCATCCCTGCATTTTTGCAGCTGCTAGTTTTAGTACTTACTGTCAAAAGTAATGGTGCCATTAAGATTTTAATTTTTCTCAACAATTAAAACAACAAAATAATGTTTGCGGGATAAACTGCAGATGTTATGTAATACCTTTGCGTGATTGTAAGTAAGTACAGCTGTCGGTTGGAAAGAATGCAAACTTCACACTTTATACGACTTTTTAATTGGAGGACGAGTGTAAAGACACAAATGTACATTAACAGTTCTCATGCAGGAAAAAGGCACAAAGACAAAACATTTATTGTTGTGCAACTCATCACAGTACAAACAGAAAGAACATTGACCGAAAAGGTTCAAAGGTTATAGAAAAACTTTCCAGTCTATCACATAGCAGCACATTATGGCACTCTTTTAGAGAGAGAGAGAGAGAGAGAGAGAGAGAGAGAGCGAGCATGAATCACCATCAGATATGTTACAACCCAACTTTAAAAAACAAAACAAAACAAAAAACCCACAACTAAACTACGCAATCACAGTAATGTGGTTCTAAATGGCCGAGTGGTAATCGTCCAACTATTTCACGTTAGACTGCTTGGTCTATGACACATGATTGTTTACCAAACAATATCAACAGCCTATTTTGCAATAACATTGAAATCTGCTTCCTTACGTCAACACTGCAATCATCCCTTAAAGCTGATAAAGACATTTTTCTCCTCCCCAGTCCCTGTGGCTGCTTTTCATATTGCACAACATCAGCCTTCTCATCGTCTCTCTCCACAGTCTGTTGGCCTCCGTCCCTCCTGAAGAGAGATGTCGGTCTTAGAAGTCCTCTCCTATAAAAACCACGCCCAGCTCAACAAAAAAAAACAAATCAAAAACACAGCCCAGCTCATGAATCTTCTTTAGGCCAGTAGGTGACACGAGGGATGTCACATATTTTGAAATGACTCCACCGGTGCGGCTCCTTGAACATTTCACTTCACCTAAGGAGGCATATCCAAAGTCCATGAGGCAATGTGAAAACTGCACACAATAATGTCTTATAATCCCTGAGGAGCGCTGATGCGTGACTGGAAAAGACAGTGTTGGGATGAGGTCAGGGCACACAGTCGATCCCAGTGATGTACTGTGGTAGTGGACATTTGCAGCTCCTAGTCGCTGGGATGTTCCGGGCAGGAGCGATTCACCTCAAACCACGCGTCTATACACCTGCAACAGTAACAAGGAGGCTTGATTCAAACGGAGCTGGAAACATATTTAGTGTTTGTGAACACAACAAATGGAACCAGCTCGAAGTAAAAAAAAAAAAAAAACCCAAAATATTTTTATGTATATTTTAATTTGTATATTTTTTAAGTTAAAAATGGAAAATAAAATATTATCACAACAGTTATGAAGAACTTATTCACTTATGCCAATGTGCTTGTGTATCGTTTTGTTCCTCTCACTGATTATTATTTTTAGGATCTATATAGAAAAGCTGTAATTCTTGTTCTTAGAACCAATGAGGTTAATGTAAATATTATGCTTGTTTCAACTCCACATTTTTATTCTGGGACTCCTCTAGTGTATCTTGGCATTGCTCCCAGTCAAAACACTTGGCTTTATCTCAGATTGTTATGCGGCCCCCTAGTCCAGCCTCTGCATGGAACAGCTCATGCTATCCCCAGGCTTCCTTCAGGCCCCACTTCACTAAAATTTTTCCCGATTGGTCACCTTCTGAAAGCCTGCAGAGGGGACAGCACCCAGTCGCTGTTGGCACTGTTTATTCCTCTCGCTGGCTTAAAGGTTCCTAAACAAAACTGTAGCACTACTAACTAAATTCCCATTCCTGATTGGGAATGGGGCTTTCTCACGACCTTCTGTACACGTTTGAGCCCAGATCTGATCTGAGCACCTGCACCAACAAAGGGAACAGCAGGATCTCTCTGTACATATTACAGCCTTTACATGCTAACTGTGGGACATACATAGCTCTACAGCTGATGATAGGTGTCCATCTAAGAAAAGTGCTAACATTCAGATTAAAAAGAAAAGAGCCTGTTGTTAGGAAATGTCAATATGAAATAGTGAAAACATTTGTATAGTGTTTCCTTGTAACATCTGCTTTTTGAATGCTTTATTAATGCATTAAATGCTTATAAAACCACCAAAGCGGACTGATCAGTGAGGGATATTCTGCTAAGGTTGGTGGCAAGTTAGCATCATTTTGTTCGAAAAGTGAAAAACAGCTAGCCTGGTTTTAGTCCAACCTAACAAAAGAACACACACAACGCACACCAAAACAACCGCACTGAGACCCGTGGAGGTCCACTTCCAAACAAACTCCACAGCGGTTAGTTTATGGTGTGATCCCAGCAAACTACAAGGTGTATGCTGCAGGTTTGAGTTAAATGCTTTCTTGTAGCCAGGTAGGATTTGCATTCTGGGATGCTGCAAGGTACCATAAATGTCCAAAATACACAAACGCAGGGTTTGGGTTAGCAACTAGCTGTGAAATTAATGTAAATTCTTCATGTTATCCACAAGACCACAACACAGCACCTTCTTCCAGTATTTACTATTCTTGCTCCAGACCTTTTTGTTGTGATGTATTTTAGTTCAGAGTTTGCTTTGAGTTTTTCTTTGTGAAAACAAACCAAACCACAGGAAAAAGCTACAAGTTTCCAAACTTATCAACTGATTTGGATCAGATCGAACGAACTATAGGTGCAGGAACCAGACTAGCTGCAAGTAATAGTTTCATAATTTTATGATTTCTGCGAGAAAACTAAGAATGCTTTCCATTTACAGGATCTTTTTCTTTTAATCTGACAGGTTCAAACTTGTCGGTGCTATATAATCAAATAGACCAGGTAATGGTAAAAGCTAGAAAGAAAGAAAAATTAAGATTACACTATCTTATCTTAAAGATTAGAAGCAGGGTGAAATTGCTTGACTGGCTGCTAGCCACTATTACGTAACTACTTATGTCTTAGTTTTTTGAAATTGCATAGACAATAAGAGGTGCAGTATTTTACAGGATGCATTAAAGTTTCACAGCCTGTTTTTAAACTGCTTTCTGTATTTTTTTTCTAAGCTGGCTTTACATTAATGTAGTCTATAGGTTTAAACATGAGTGCTTTATTATCTTCCCATCTAACAACAACAACAACAACAACAAATGGCCTTTTGAGCATTAATTGGTATGTTTATTTATATTGTGCATATACGTACTACAGGTTTAAAATTAACTGTATGCATTAGTCAAAGTATTTCCAGCTGATTCTGTTTATCTGTGTGTGTTTGTGCACATTAGCTACCCTTTATGGTAGATGCAGAGGCAAGGCAGTCTGGCAATGGTGTCTCCTTGCTCCAGCTCGTCTAAACAGATGGCACATTCCCCAGAGTCTCTGGACAGGATGTCCTCTGAGAAAGACAATACAAACACAGACCAAATGAGCAAAAAGCTGCCTCGCACACCAAATCGAATCTTCACTTCACCGAATCCCGCACAACCATCTGTTTAACCTTTGATACCAGAATACCTGCTATCATCTGTGTGGAAATGTGCTGCTTTTTGGGCTGAATGTAATTTCACTTTTTATTCTCCAGTTCCTCTGTATGAAAATGTGAAGGTGTAGTTTAATAATGGAGGCGAAAACTAAACACCAGTACATTACAGCTTTTTGCACCAAAAAAATTGCTACTTACACAGTAATGACCATTACAATACTTATATTTCAGTGGTTTCTAATGTCAGAATTAAAAATGAGGAAAAATAACGACAAACAAGATAAAGCTTAGACATCACATGATGATTACATTTCTAAAATTGAAAAATATTTTGACATTTATTCGAGGAAAATTGATATTTTGATTCTAGCTATTTTTCGATCTATCATTAGGATTATCTCAGCATTTATAATTGTCGCAAAATGAAACTGAAAAAAAAAACAACTGAAGACAACGTGGGAGAAACACCCTTCAACCATGTTACGAATGTTGGCGTGGCATAGGTTGTCCACCAGGGGGCACTCTAATACTTGAAACGGGACAATTATCCGAGAGGCGTTGGGCAAGGGAAAACAAGTAATTGGCGACTTGTAAAAATAAAGCAAGATTATTTTTAAATTGCATTGTCATTTTGTCTTTGTAAGAACTTAAAACAAAAGAAACAACAAATATTATGGAAATCTTTTTGTGTGCCTATTTATCGGGATTTTAAATCACCAAATATCGGCATTGGTCTGACAGTCTTATCAGTCAGGCTCTAGTGCTTATATTTATAGTACAAAAAGATTTATTTTAAAAAGGTAAAAACAGGGGCACTGGTTTAGCTCAGTGGGCTTTTAGGCGACCATACGCTGTATGGTTTCCACCGTAAATATCAGTTAGCTGTAACCACAGAAGCCAGAGCCGTTACAGTAACCTTTAGAACAGCTGTACATCAGTGCAGCAGGTTGAGACCTTAAACGACTACAGCATTTTATTACAATGTAGAATTGCTACATTACTTAAGGACACAATTTTAATGATCTTGCTTTGTCACGTGCAGTTTCATTTAATAATTAGCAGTGGGCAACAAAATAACAGTCTTGAAGACGTTCAGGATCTCCCCCTCAGTCTTACTGTTGTAGGTGAGGCGCGTCTTGCTGAAACACATGAGCAGGTGCTTCTCGATTTCATCCGACGCCATGAACTTGGAGCAAACGGGACAGTGGAAGCCTGGAGGGGAAAAAACGCAAAGAGAAAACATTAAGGGACCCTGATGTGGCAGTGCACCGCTCATAACCTCATATTGATATGTACACATGGCAGGACGTGGGACTGTTGGCTTGTGCTTAATCTTGTGACCTACGGGACCTTTTGACTGCACGAACTCAAATCTCCCATAAACTAACAATCTGCTTACCTCACACAGTTTGCAGATGTCACTGCAGCGCTGCAAACTTACGGCAAGCGCACACTTAAACACGGATGTGATCTTTACTGCAAAAGCATCTATAAAACATGCGATTGGCCGATCGCTTGCTTCCTTCTGACCCCCTGTATCTGCACAGCTGTACAAAGATTAATAGGCCAAGAACCGCTCGACGTTAGATAAGCTCACCTCCAGGCCTGAGATAAAGTCTCAGACCTGCAGAGTTCCAGTCACGTGGTTCTCGTGAGTGAAGATTATTGATGGTGCGATTAATGATTACATTTCCTCATCGGGGGAATTATATGCCGGTAAGGAAAAAGGAAGAGAAGAGGGCAGGAACACAGCTGGATATGGAGATCATGTCACAACTTTTTAGGCCTCTAACAAAAAACCTAGAAAACTCAATTCAACCTGTGCTTAAACAGCTTTTGAGCTGTCAGCAACACTGGTGTTTAAAGGCTCTCTGAATGTTATGTTATGTTAGTTTGACTCCCGCTTTTGTTGCAGGTTGGGCCCAGTGAGACACCCCTTCAGTTGAGAAACAGCAAGACCTGCGGATTCAGGAAGTTTGTTGTGTGTGTGTGTGCAAGTGTGTGTTTCTGTCAAGCAATATGTAACCAGCAGGAAGCTCTTATCTGCTGACCTACATAGTGCACTACTCTTCCCTCTCATAGCTAGAGTGACAAAACAGGCTGGTGTTGCAAAACAAAGAAGCAGTAGAAGAAGAAAGAGCCCCCCCAACAAAAAAGAAAAAGAAAAAAAAAGAAAGCGTGGTGCAGCAGAGCCACCTGTGGCTGGAATAAAAGTGCAGAAGTGCAAAACAAAGGGCTCAGTCATCAGACGGCCTTAACCATATGCCAGGTATCGCATGTCAAATGGAAAAATAATAAGTAACTCTGACACCAAAATTACACATACAACTTTGGAGATGAAACTGAGAAATAATGATAGGGTACTTTACATTAAATAGAAATTTAAGTCATAATAACGTAGCTCGGATATGCAGCGTGGGCAGTTGTGTGCTGCAGGATTTTAAATGTTGATTAGAATCGTTAGAATAATGAGTGGTAATATCAGAGAAGGCGAAATGCACTGCATAAAACGATATTAAAGCTATACTGACACTGCGGAAGTGCACCTCGAGTACAAAGAGGAAATCAGTGCATTAAAAATCCAAGTGTGCACTGAGCAATAATGGGCCTGGGCTCTCCAGGTGTACTTTTATAAATTTGCGCCTTACCCCCGAGCAGGCGTGAGGACAGTTCGGCCGGCAGGGACCCTATAAGCAGCCGGTGTCCCTCTGGGGGCAGCTGGCCCTCATCGTCACCATCTGTGCCGTCGAGGCTCTGGTTGCCGCCGGCCGGTATGTTGAGCCCAGAATTTGTTGGCCCTCCACTCGTGAACCGGATTCTTGGGCCATCGGGTCCATTTGTGTACCTGAACCCCGCAAACCTTTCTCCTCTGCTGGAATTTCCAGATGGAAGATCGGAGCTGGAATAAGCTCGAGTTCTGCTGTCAAACACAGGGCTGCTCTGCTTGGCCCCCATACTGCCGCAAGTTTTAGGGGTTTTGTTTGTCAGTGCGTTTTTCTTTCTTAAAGAAGTTTTTTTTAGCCACGACACATGATCACAGCGAGCCCCGGAGAGTCGAAAACAACAAAGGAAATGCAGCCAAACAAGTATGCAGCGATACAGCCGAGGTTATTCAACATGTCAAAGTTTCACAGTGCGCACTGTGCGTAAAGTGCGCACTCACTGACGCAAAACTTCCTTTCCAAAGGTTCTTTTTTTCTTTTTCTTCTTCGTTTCAAAGTCCTCCCCCTTTGTTCCAACAACAGATGTATTTAAAAAAAAGAGAGAGAAAATCTCTTAAGTAACAAGGTTTGTGTTTCTTCGCTTTAGCCGAGAACACACGCACAAGCGTTGACCCCAAAGCTCGTCTGGTTTCAAGTTTGTTTTTGTGTTCAACTGTGGTGTCTGGAAAGAAAAATATAAGCAGGGATTTCCCTCCTCTTCCGGTAAGCCAACGCTGTCAGCCGTAATCAACTCCACCGAACACAGTACGTTTTCTTTCAAAGTAAAAGCATCCAATTGTTCAATTTGACAGATAGTGATTCCTTTTATTATTTACTCTATGAAGGTTGTACACAAGTTGTGTGCCACGCTTTGCAGCAGCTTAATTTATTACATGAAGTTGAGTGACACACAACTGACCCAATAAGAAGTACAGTACCTGCCGTCAAAGGGGGAATTACCAGGATTGTAACTACTGAATTTTATTGCTGCGTGTATTTTTGCTGGAAATTTCACTTCTAGGGGTATTATTTTGAAAAGTAGCATTTTACTGTCATAGTTTGTCCAGCTGATGTTAGATTTTAAACAATTTCATTCACTGTTGAGCAGTTTTTGTGGGTAAGCTCATATTTTCCTCCTATGTGAAATCTTAACCAGAAAAATACACAAACCTGCCTCTATAACTGTTACAAATACTCAAATGTATCCTATAAATGTGCACGTGGTGACAAGACAGAAAAAGGCACCTTTGCAATGACTTCTGTGCTTTTAATTTGAATACTAAACCACTACTTCCTGTCAGCGAATCCTTTTTCAGTCCGAAGCTTAACTCGGCCCTGAGTGGCTGCGTGACGTCAACCCCAGTAACACCAGCAGGCCTTTGGCACAGCAGCAGGTCACCAGTCCACGCTGATATGAAATGCCCTCCATATTTGGTGCTTTGTCTTTCATTAACTCGTGGCGTTTGAGATTAAAGAAAAAAACAGCTGTCGGGACACTCTGTTCACACTGTTTATTGACCAGTTTCACACACATGAGGACAAACAAAAGATACACTGAATGAGGAACGCCCAGGCAACAAAGAAGACAAAACTGTACAAGCAAAAAAAAGTAAATGGGCAAAAGGTCTGAAAGAGTCTTGCATGTAGATCTAGTGGTTGAAGGCAGCTGTGGGTGGGCGTGGGTGGCCTGATGCGTTGCAGTGCATCAGGTGTGACACTACAATACTGAGGTTAGAAAGTAACAAGGCTAAGCTGAGGGTGGCTAACAACAAATATGTTCCCCCTTCCCTGTGATACCACTCAGGGGTCTGGGTGTGTGCCCTTATTACATTTATGATGATGTACAAGCTTTAAAGAAGGTATCTCCTCAGATGCTGCCAAGAAAAGAGGGCAAAGTGTGAACCACCAACAACCAGGAAGACTACTGGATACAAGAACTTGGAAGGGGGCAGTCTGGGACACCCAGTCTGGGTAAGGGCTTATCAAGCTGCAGCATGGGTCATAGCTGTGACGCTCATACCATAATTACATGATTAAAACATCCTCATAAAGTGACTTGAAAGTCCTTTGAGGTGTGCTGCATTTGGAAACATTAACACAAACACACCTTGGGGATGGGGGGGGGAAGGTTCCATGCTACTGTAAAGCTGCACACTTTGATTTCCACGCGAGGAGCGACTGTAAAACGTCTTTAAAACGGTTTCCTATATGACTTCTCTAAGCGTGTGTTTAAAACAGGGAAGGGTCTGAGAGCCGTTTTTCAGTTCCCTCCCTCTTTCCCTCCATGAGGTGGAAAATGAACTTTGCTAGAGCGCCGATTGCCTCATGTTGCCACAAACCGTTAGTTTTCACCCCTGCGTATGTCAGGTAAAGAAAGCAGGCTATCTGCAACATTCATCTCCCCGTTTGAGAGGGGGTTGGTGGTGGGGGGGAGTGGGTATTGCGGTAACATCTGACTGTATTCCTGCGTAAGAAACAGCTGAGGCTGATGTAATACTGCTGTGCTGTGGAACTTTAACTAACCAGATGGTGAATGATTGAGATACTTGCATTGTACATGGCTACTGCTCACGTAGCCTCCAAATTTTTGTGTAAGTGTGTTCATTTTATTTTGAGAGGCGAAGGGGAGGGGGCTGAAAAAAAGTGCC
The DNA here is from genome assembly GCF_018398535.1 of Haplochromis burtoni. Lineage (NCBI taxonomy): Eukaryota > Metazoa > Chordata > Actinopteri > Cichliformes > Cichlidae > Haplochromis > Haplochromis burtoni. Next base: position 274,639 of record NW_024582658.1, on the reverse strand, counting down.
GCAGCGTGCACTCTTTGGGAAGCAAAGCCACTGAGACATTCAAGAACATGGCGGTGCAATTTTTTTTGTTTTGTTTTGTTTTTTTGTTTTTTTTAAAGCAAGTTCACTTTAAATATGTACGAATGTGTGTCATTAGGTGATTGGGCTTAATGTGTTGAGGCCTGGGCTTCTCCTTGGGCATTATCACTGCTGGCTGACCCCCATCTGCTGGTGGTCGGGCCCGGGTTCCCCCTCCATGTCAGCGTGGTAATGCTCAAAACTGTCGTCCTCTAAGTCTGGGAGACCCAGCAGCTAACAGAGACAGGGAGGAAGAGAATGCAGTGTTAGACCATGAAGTGTGTTTACGTTGTCTCTCTCTCTTTTTTGCTAACTAACATCACAAAGCAAACAAACTCAGTGTCTTTCAGAAGAAGCCTTTATGTCAGCGGTCTAGTTTCTCTCTCTTCCACTAAATAAACAATCCTTCCAATTCTGCTCAGTTATTCCTTGATTCACTGCTGAAAAACACACCTTGCAGTGGGAGCGTTATATAATATGATACCCTTATCACGTCTGTGCAGTTACAGCCAGAAGGCAGTGAGCTCAGTTTAGCATAAAGACTGGAAACAGCAGGAACAGCCCAACTCTACCTCGAAACAAGTAACACATTATGTGAAGCTTTTTTTTGGAAACATTTTTCATTTCTTTGACTTTTTCTCCAGTTTTGACTTGATACAAAACGCCTTTTTCTCTTGTGTAACTTACTATCATCTAAATGTGTCTCCAAGCCTCACCAGTTTCAGGTTTGTATATTTATTTATTAACATTGATTAAAATATTATAAAATTAAACATTTTCATGCAGTTTTTTTTACATACACTGTTTAAAAAAAGGCAAAAAATGTCCTGGTAATATTCTGCTAGTACATTATCCATTTTTTTACGCAGGCTTCCATAAATGGTAAATGTTAAATTCAATGTGTGGAATAAAATACCTGAAAATATTCGTAAAAAATTAAAACGGTACATTGTACTGTACCTTTACAGATATTCTTACTGTGTAAGTACGGTGTAAAGCGTTAAATTTAGCGACAGCTGTTCAAATGAAATTCACCTGATTGATATACACTCAGTTTAATCCAAATTTATTTTCTTTCATGATTAATTATTTGAATAAATCTTTGATTTGATATATTTCAGATGCATTTTACACAAAATTATTGCTTCACATTTGTGACGGCAAAGAAGCGCTGTCGCTAAGAGTAGTGAAACTTGCAATACTTAAGTAAATAGATAAATGGATTTTTGTTTTTGTGATGATAACCTCCAAGCAGTAACAGCCCGATCCGGCGGGGAGGTGTGGGAAGCCAGATCGGGCGCCCCCCTTCCAGCTCTCCTATCTTGTCCCTCTTGTCTTACTTCTCTCCATCACCTTTTCTATCCCTTTGAAGAAGTTAGGCTCTATAAATGCTAAAGAGTTAAGTATTATTTCTCAGTTGCAGTGAATAGATAGGATAAAATAAACTGTAGGAAACTAAAAAGAAGAAAGAATAAGACAAATAACAATTTCACATAAACCAGTGACACACTCCTGATCAACCCTGGCAGGGCCTCCTTGGATGAGGGTGTCTAGTGATAACGGCCGAAACACCCGATGAATCCAAGGTCCACTACTGACGATGTGTCCCAAATCTTAATACGATAACCTAGATCAGATCTCTAATCCCCCCCAAAAAATAGCAGGTTAGCTTGGGTAAAAGACCGAAAGTTGAGGCACACAACGATGTGTGCTGCTGGTAAAGTTTCTGGGCTGCCTTTCCTCATAACAGCCATCCCTCAAGATTCTCACCATTTAAAGCAAAGCAGTATTAGGGACTACAACATCTAGTCCTTTTACTGAATGATTTTTAAAAACTGATTACTGCTTGTTACACCTTTTAAATATGTTATTTACCAAAAAACTGCTTCAGATTTACATTTGGGGAAATAAAGATCATTTCTCTTATTCCTGAGAGACAAGAAAATTGCACAAATGCACAAAATCCTCGAGTGATAAACAAGCCAACAGTGAAATGTCTGATTTCTAAGAGTATGTGTTGTGATGATTTTGAGAGAGAACAGAATTTTTCAGGACTGCAAAAGACGCAGCAAACAGAGCCGTGGCTGATGCAGTGTGTTGGGTACAAAAACCAAAAGTGAAACGCGACCCCGGGAACATCCCCGCTTCTGTTCCTTACAGGCCTGAAGGATGTGAAGACTTTCTCCAGCACCTCCAGCAGAGTCTTCTTCCCGCAGGATGAGATGTAGTCCTGGGCCAGCTGGAGGAAGGGAAGGCAGTCCTCGCTCTCACTCCACACATGCTGCACACACAGATCATGAAAATCTTTCAATTTCTGTCCATGCACTTTAAACACAATAGAGCACATGATGTAACAGTGTCACACTTCCTCCACTGGTGTAGCCTCATGTGGGCTGTACACAACTTAATTAATGGATAAGTGAGCAAAACTGAGTCACAGGAGATTCAGCACAGGAAAAAAAAAACAGAGCAACGCAACTAAATCTGAGAAAGACATGTTGTCATGATCTTTGTGTTGATACACGGTCTGTTGTTTTAATCCTCAGTGTTTCTTTTGCTTTTTGGGGGGATTTTTACTTCCTCACACTGCTTCAGTAATGTTGAGGTTCAGACTTTACATCATGGCCTATTTTGTGTTTTACCGCATGGTCAGTGTGTTTGGGATCAGTGCCATGCTTCAGATATGTTTTACATACAGTTTAGTTGGTATTTTATGTTAAATAAAAATCTCACTGTGCTTTTTTGTTTTCACAGTTCCATCAGTTTTGACAAGATCCCAAACACCACTGGCTGAAATGATGCACCACATCATGACGGAGCCTCCACCGTGTTTCACAGATGGCCGCAGACGCTCACTGTTGTGCCGCTCTCATGACCTCCTCCAGGCTGCTAGCAACAAACTGCCGAAAGATGCCATTTAAAATTGGTTCTTTGCTAAGTGTCCTGTCACATGTAGGCGTGACACTGGTTTGTCCTTTGAGTTAGGTTCTGTTTTTGATGCTCAGTGTTAAAAACATACCTCTGAAAATGAAACACGGACTGGACTGAAAGTGAGTAAAAAAGCAGCTGAGGTCCAAAGAAATCCTGGAGAACTGCTACTCAAGATCACATTAAAACATTTTTGGCTCCTAAAAAGCAAAATGTAATCAGACGAGGGTGGCTTGAGGCTTTTGTACAGAATTCTTGAGATCAGACTACTACACAATTCCCATCTCTGTGAATTAGATACAATCCTCTTAGACAATAAAATGGTAAATGGCCTGCATTTGTATAGTGCTTTTCTAGTCCCTAAGGACCCCAAAGCGCTTCACACTACATTCAGTCATTCACCCATTCACACACACATTCACACACTGGCAATGGCAAGCTACAATAAAGACAATAACTGCCTTACATTGTCTGTATTTTAGGTCAAAACGCACAAACCACAGGTGCAGTTTCGAGTCGGGATCAGTTTACAGCGTGGGCTGACAGTTTAGGCACACCTCAATGGAAATGGAAGCGAGTGTGTTTATGGTCAGCACAAAAGCACGGTGAATTATCACCATGTAAATCTGATACATCAGATGTACGAGTTCCACGCTGATTAAAATCAGCTTCCTCATGAGCACATACTGTCGGCCACCTCAAAGCCTTTACAGGAATTGTTAGATAAATACTGATGACAAAGCCCATTGGAGCTGCTCTATTTGGCTCATGTTTATAGTTATAGTTTAATTAGAGTCTAAAGGCCACTGTGTTAAGTTATGTATTAGGCAATGTCGTCCGCTAAACCAAATCAAATGTGCAGAATGACATGGCAAAAAAGGAGCAGATGCAAAACAAACACAAAAAGTTGTTTTACATGCAGCCGTGAGGCTTTGTTGGTTGGTTGGTTATTGCAGCATTTGTGGTACAGTGATCATCGTTATCCTAACATCCTGGGGAAAAAGACAATGAAATTTAATCTCAGTTGAAAACTGAAATCCCTTGAGTGCTCTTACTTCATTATACTGCGTCATCCGTTGATTAGTCCCTTAAAGTCTCATCAAAAACTATCTTAATGTCATCACTGCTGATGATTCAGTGAAAATTCAAGATAAGAACTGCAAGAGTCAAGAGAGCGAGCGATTCATGTGAAATGGTGCGAAACAGCCCAGGAGGGGGAATGGGGGGGGCGGGGGGGCTTGGAAAATTAGTAAACACGCAAACGGTCTTCAGCTCCGACTTTCCTGGGAATGCGCTCCACTTCAACCCCGATGGACGGACTCTCACGTCAGCCAGCGTCTCCACTGAAACAGCTGACCCCACCTACCAAGCACAGCTGTGTGCGTGACTCTGTAATTGATTGCACGGCAGCTACAGCTCTGATAAGCAGAGGGGCGTCTGTGGAGTCACGTGGAACGTTCAATTGTTCTTGTTTTTCAGGCAGCTTGAAGCCACAACGGCGTGACTGTGGATTGCGTAAAAAACAAACACGTAGTGTTATCATATCCAGGAGGGAAATTACAGGGAAGGCTGATCGTTATGTATTTAGGCCTATGTGTGCATGTGTGCCTTGTTGGGTGTGTCTGTGTGTGCCTGTGTGTGTGTGTGTGTGTGTGTGTGTGTGTGTGGTGTGTGTGTGTGTGTGTGTGTGTGTGGTGTGGAGAGTGTGTGGGGAGAGGAGGAGAATAGAGCAAAAAGCAGCATGTGGAGGACGTCCTGCTCATAGCAGTATTGAATCGCGGGGGAGAGGTAACTGATCTCAAGAGTCCTGCAGAGAGACAGAGAGTTATTTCAAGACTTATTTAAATGTGCATAGCAGACGGTGAACTGTTAGCGTGTGTGTGTGTGTGTGTGTGTGTGTGTGTGTGTGTGTGTGTTGGTGTGGGTGTGTGTGTGTGTGTGTGTGTGTGTGTGTGTGTGTGTGTGTTAAAAACAGAGACAGAGTGGCAGGCCTGCAGCAGTTGGCGAGCACCAGATTAAAAAGCTGTAGAAAACTGTGAGCTGAGAGAGAAACAGAGAGAAAAAAGGAAGTTGGTGCTAAAAGACATCGAGTCACATGATGCATTTAAGCACCTGCGCTTTATGTGTGTCTGTGTGTGTCAGAGAGACTGGGTAATTAATTGTGCAGCAGCTATAAACGTCACAGTTTCTTCACGCACAGCTATGGAAAACCCCGGCTCTAATGCTGCTCTCCTGTCTGCAGGATAGTCCAGACGATGCTTGCAAACACACACAACGCAGACAGGGACATAATGTGATATTGACCGAGCAGACGCCCTGGCTCCTGGGTCATCACCATCTGCTCCCCGCCCTGTTGGCCCCTGTCACTGAGCAGGAGGAGCGAGGAGGGCGGGCCTGGCCTCTCGGGCTTTAGGACTCATAACGCCACCACTGCAGCACACTGATATATGATACAGCTATGCTTCAAGACAGCATGTGGCAGATCACAGCAGCGCTGGAGCTACAAAGACACTGAGCTCACAGCATAGCTGCAGTGTGGTTGGAGGTTTGGGGCTTTTAATGAGCCCATCTAGTTTCTTTAGAGTGGTTAGTGCACGCTGTTTTTAAAGCAGAGTCTCTTGTTTAGCAGGGGCGTATCCAGGATTTTTTAAAATGTGGTGGCTAGGGGGCCAAACAAGTCACGGCGGCCCCATCAAAAAATGGCAGTTGCTTCGAAGCACAAGATTCAACTGCAAAGAAACTGAGCTAAAAATTTCTCACTCTTGTCTTATTTTTAAGTTCACTTTTGAAAAGTAAAGAAGAGAAGGAAGGATGGGTGGTTCTTCAACCACGCCCCTTTTATTTAGGACCTTTTCAGGGAAAACACCAGGAATCAGTGTTTCATTGCAGTCACAGCTGTTTGAATTATCTTCTAAGGAGGCACATTTAGTCAAAGTAAATCAAGTGTTAGAAATAAAACGTCAACTGGTAAACTTTGCCGTCTCTAGACAAACATTTCTAATAAGAGTAGGCTTAATCTGAAACCCAGCAGCAATAACTCTTTCAAAATAAAGGCATGATGGCAAAAATGTAAAATATTTTTTGCATTTGTGACAACAAGCACTGGCCTTTAAAGTTTTTCAAGTAATAAAATTGCCTTCAAATAAGGGGAAAACATAAACGCTCGAAATAGGAAGCTTTTATTTTTATTTCTAAATCAATTTCAATTTAGAAATAAAAATGAACTGTTTAGTGTCGCAAAATCCACATGATGGCGACGGCTTTTATTATGAAAGTCATAAGGCTTTCCTGTTTTGTGCCCATAGCAGAGTTGATTATATGCTGGATAAATAAGCAACATATACACTTTGAGGGGAAAGAAGGGCGGTTGGAGGAGGGGTGGGTGAGGTGCACCCAAACTGAAATGACATCATCCCCTCCTCTCCTCTCCCACATCCATCAGCTAGAAAACCCGGGCCGAACGCACCTCCAGCCGAACCTCGACACACCTAGGAGAGAGCGCGCAGAGACGAGGCCTTGCAGGAGATCGAGCACTTACAAAGCTGTCGGTGCCGCCGGGACACAGCACGTAGAAAGAGACGCCGGGCTCTGCGTAAAAGTCCAGCCGCCTCTCGTCGTCCTCCTCGGCGAAGATGAGGTCGAAGGGGTTACCGGAGCACCACTTCTCCGCCGCCTCCACCAGATGCTTGAACTCCATCCTCTGTTATCCGCTCTGCGGTGTCCCTGGTGTCTCTGTCTCTTTGGCCGTCGCGGCGATGATGCTCAAGACGCAAAATAGGCCTAACAGCTGATTTGCCCGCAGCATCAGCAGCCTCCACTATACCGCATCTCCCTCAGTGCGCCTTCTGCATGGCCCGGGAATAAAGATAACGCTGTTGGCGCACACAGCCTAGCGGGGTCTGGCGCTCATCCGTGCTCAGAACCCCATTCCTCTCTTCCTCCTCACGTTATGAAATCAGCCCTTCGGTCGCATGCATGCATACGCAGGAGGACGCTGGAGAAAACGCGATGACGACGAGTGGAGCCGGGCAGCCGTCCATAACGGAGACGCTATAAGCCTAACCCTAACTTTCTCACTGCTGGCACAGGAGGATGACAACGCCAGCGAAGCGTTTAACCTGCTCTCATCACCCACAGAGCTGAGATCATGCGACAGCCTGCAAGTCCTGTCATACTTCCATATGAAAGAGTGTGAGGTCATCATATATTAATGGGCCATTGCTGCCATGACACAGTTACTGGTTTCTAGTGTGCAAGCAATAAAAACACAGACACACACACATTTTCTCCGGTTTTCCATCCAAACAGACTTCCAATTTTCGACATTATGCCAACTGCATCTCTTCTGAAGGCCACCTGATGTGACCGAAAGCACGTGAGCGCCCGTCATCTTAAAACGGGGTCAATTGTTAGATTTATGTCCCACCATGAAGTGGTATGTCCTCCCGAGACCCAGCCTATTCATTTATGTCCTCTGTAATGGACATTTGTTTTTGGGTCTATATTTTTTGACTTATTTGAGCTACCGTACCAGGTCCTGATATTGATGCTCAATAGTGAGTTCAGGTGGCCTGTTTTAGCTCCAAAGAGGCAGGAAATCACAAGTTAAACTGAAAAATGCTTTATTTAAATAATGGAAATAGCTCACCTGATACAGACTCAATGCTGACTCATTTTTGCATTAAAAATGATTAAGCCATAATTATCACATTTGTTCATTTCACAATATCTGTTTTAGACAAAGGGAACTGTATGTGTCAGTCAAACTCAAAAAGAGCCACAAAATAAATAACCTGTTAAAAGTCAGCATGTCTTAGTAAGCACTGATCTTGCTATAATAATAAGCTGAAATAAGCACTATATCAGCTTTACTGGCAGCCAAAATAAGTGTAAAATATTTCCAAACTGTTCCATTTTCTTCTCTGTTTACTGATGACCCTTAAAAACTATACTGGCATGTAGCCCACACAGTACTGGGAACCACTCTTCTGCATAAACAGTGTGTCTACAGTGTTTCCATTAATCCAGCCCGCTTCCATTAGTGCCCCCCGCCGCCCAGTCTGACTCTGCCTGCTCCACGGAGTCCTCACCAACAGGGGGCGAGCGACACCCGTGGAACCAGTAACTGTTGTACCTCCCATAATGGGCTATGTCAAGTTGGAACGGGTCTAAGAGGAAGTCTGTTTGAGATAAAAGAATAATATTGGGGAAATTTGGTAGATTGCGACAAAAAACAATTATTTATATTTGTTTTAAAATTGACATGACCGAATATTATCAGCACATGGCTTACTTCAAATCCCACCTGTAGCATCCTGCTAATCTGATTCAGTCAGTAATGTTAAATAAATACAAAACATGTTCAGTGATAAACTAATATTACAGTATGGGGATGTATCTGCAGGGTGTGGTTTGAAAGAATAAGTGAATAATAATAAATGAATAGATATAACACCACTGGATTACTGCAGATCATATCAGTGGGAATGTAACTTTCCTACACTGACTCTACTTGATATAGATTGTTTATTCAAATTCAAATATCCAGCAGATCATTTTAAAAATAAGTATTCCTCCAGTCATAACCATAAATCAATTAATAAAATAATTAAATTATATAAAAAAAAATAGGGATAAAAACATTTAAAGATAGCAGAGGATAAAAGACTGTGGCAGTACCAGAAGTGTGAGTGAGAGAAGATGATTTGAGGGCTGCAAAGGTCCGCCCGGACTGCAGCATGGTGAGGAGAGCATTCTGCTCCTCTACCCAACCAGTAGGCTGTGGCGAGGGTGTCTAATCTAACTATCAATTCAAATACTGTACTTTGTACTCTGTATCATTTGTTCAGTGCCTGGTCTTTGTAGATCAGTTGTGTTATGACAAGCCAGGGATTTTAAACATATTTTATTTCATGGGCAAAGGTGAGCAGATCAATCCAAATATTAATAGTATCAATAACAATGCTGGTTTTGGATCGATACTTTGTTTCTATCCTCTAAGTTCACTGAATTGTGTGAAGTCACTTTTTTGTGAATTAAAACATATACCATATATAAAAATATACATATAACGGTATATATATCTACATGGTATCTCAAAGTCTTTTTGTGTTGACTGTCAGGTCTATTTTATTCATAGCTTATAGCACATGTAAACAACATACGTTGTGCTTTAGGGACAGGTACATTTACATATCAGGTCTCCAAAAATAAACAGTTTCAAAATGCATAAAACGCTGAAAGGTGTGTTTTTATTGTGTTAACTCGTTATTGTAGAATCACAGTGATTTAGTAGACATTAAAGTGTGTTCAGAATTTGCAAACTTCTGATGAGTCATAAATCATGATACACTGCTAAGCTGTCTTTAAAGATGAAAAGTATCAGTATCTGTATTGTTATCAGCAATACTGGCCCTATATTTACTTAGTATTACATAGTATTACTCTGTAGTATGAATGGCAATAGGGAACGTCTTTAAAGACGTGTAATTCTGGTAATTACCAGAAGAAAAAGCTGCTAAACGAATTAAAATACATTTAAAAGGTAAAGTATTTATGCCGTCCTTTGCATTTTCCAAAGCCGTCCAGTAGTCCGAAATGAAGTCTTTGCTTGGCTAATTCTGGCCCCCAGGCCTCATGTTTGCCCGGGTTATAGACTAAGCTACAGAGATGGGAAGTAACGCGTTACTGTAATCTGATTACTTTTTCAGGTAACGAGTAAGGTAAGGGATTACTATTGCAAAATAATTAGATTACCGTTACTTTTTTTGCTTGATGCATAAAGTTAAAAGACTAAAACTAATAAAACAAGTTTTAAAAAAGGACTTTTCCATTTGATTACATTTTGTATGATGAATTATGCAGAAAAAGTAGAATTGGGCTGAAAGATCTATCGCTTTATTACCTATTCAGGTTGTAAATCGTGTTTTTAAAAAGTAACTAAGTAATTAATTACTTTTGAAAATAAGTAATCAGTAATGTAACAGGATTACTTTTTGGGGGGAAGTAATCGGTAATTAGTTACTGATTACTTTTTTCAAGTAACTTGACCAACACTGCTAAGCTACCCACCGCTATAGATCCTAAGTAATTAAAATGACCAACAGCTGTAAAGCGTGACTCACACGTCAGTAAAATTCCCCAACTGGTACTTATGGCCAATGATCAGTGGTCAATGGCTGTATCCCAATTAAGGATCTGCAGCCTTATGGGCCGCATTTTAAGGCCGATTATGTCGCAGCGACGCGACGAAGGTTGTCCCAATTCAAAGGCTGCTCGAATTGCGGCCCTCAAATGCGTCCTTCATTTCCCTGAATTTTAAGGATGTGGCGGTGTAGACTTCGTGGCCCAACATATCCCAGAATGCATAGCGCGGCGCGTGGGTGTGGATAATTTTGCCGAAAAAAAACGGCGGATGAGGGGCGCCCGAAGAGTAAACTTTAAGTAAGTACTGAATATTATGTCACTTATTTATGTGCAAATGTTTAATAACAAGAACATTAAAACATTACTGTTGGCCACATGTCGGCAAAGGTATGTGACGTTTGTACTAACTTGGTTTTAAAGCCTTTACTTTAAAATATACGCCGTCCAATAGCTGAGCTTAATCTTACAGAGAATGATCAAAGCTCATGTAGAAACAAACAAACAAATGAACAAAAGATTTTCTCCTTCATTTCTGTCAAACAAAGCTGTAAATTAACGTTTTTCCAGCTGTTAGTATCATGGTTGCTAGGCAACCTGGGCAGCGCGAAGGAGGCTAGACCGTCCCATTTTACAAGCCTCGCACTTCCGGCCTTAGCGGTCTTTGAGTACGCGGCCCTTGTGGGCCGTTAAGGCTGCGTACTTTTAGGCTGCAGACCCTGAATTGGGATACAGCCATTGATCGGTGGTTGCAGATCAATGGTCATGACAGTTTGCAATGATCAAGAAACTGGCGTCAAAGCCCACTGTTCATTCAGTGTGGGAGTTTCAGTCATTGTGTAAATGGACTGTTTATAAGGCTGGGCAAACCTGTAGTCAGCTGAGACAGAAGAAGTCACTTGTATAAGTGACAAAATGTTTCTCCCACTGAAAACGTTAAGTCCAGATACACAAAATCAACCTTGAGGGATGTCCTTACCTGGATGACTGAGCATACATCAACAGATCATGCATGTGATTGTTTATCGGTAAAATCGATAATACGTTTATCGGTACTTTCATCTGTTGTATCTGGTTTAAAAAAGCTTGTGCAGTAAGATTATAAGTAACTAAAATATAATGTCCAGATAAATAATCTGAGAGCAAGTATCCATCAAACATAAACTCACGCGCAGCGCCACTTTTAAGCTAACAGCTTTGTAATAAGACACGTGCCTGGCCCCTCCCCCTTTCAGGTCTGGCTTGCAGACGTAAACGTTACGCGCCGCTTTTATTTTGAATGTCCCAAACGGAAGTAGCCGTAGGTCTCGCTGTAGTTAAACGCTTTCTTCGTTCGCAGCTCGTCCTCCGCGAGGTTGTGGTCCGCTGTAGTTCGAGTGTCCGCTCTTCCCGCGGGTGGACGTCTCTTTAAACTCGCTGCCTGCTTTTAAAAAGCCCAGCTATGCACCGCGCTAAAGGTTAGAGCGTGTTTGGATCGCTCCTGTGCTGTTCAGCACCCCGGGGTCGCGCTTAGTTTGCGCCGAAGACCCTCGTTTGGTTACCAGAAATCTCCCAGAAATTCCGACAATGGAGCGAAATGGGAATACCTGTGAGGATGACCTGCAGGGTGCTGACGAGGAGGAAGAAGTGGACCCCAGAATACAGGTAAAGTGGGGTTAGGACAATGATTCCAGATGTGGAGTGACAGTAGGTTAAAAAATGTCAGAGCGTTTGTGTGTGTTTGTGTGTGTGTCATATTTTGACTGTCTCCAAAATGACCTACTGAGAGCTGTAAGTTCAACAATTTGGTTAACACGAGTCACAGCCTGAGGATTGCCAGTCTTATTTAATCACACTCCTCCCTTTCTCCCTCTGTGTGTGTGTTTTCCATCACTGGTGTGTTTTCTGTAAACAGGGAGAGCTGGAGAAGTTGAACCAGTCTACAGACGACATTAACCGCTGGGAGAGTGAGCTGGAGGTGAGACCCAACAACACACACTGCTGGCATCAGAATTATTGCCCCTCAAACACTGAGAGCAGGGAGTAAGCCGAGCTCTGGCACCCACCCAGCAGTCACTAAGTCTCACTTTTTTTAAAACTCTAAAGTGGTGAGAAATCGTGTCAGCTCTGTGAGATTTGTCTCTCTGCCACTGTAGTGTCAGGGATTTGCCTAGCAACGGTGCCATTGTTTTAAAACAGTCTAAACGGAAAGCTTTCGAAAGATGGAAAACTACTAAATGTGCATCAGTGGGAAGAGGTGGAAAAACTGAAGCAGGAACTGTCCCTCCCTGCACTTTATAAACTCCTAGTGCAGCTGTGGTCTTAGTCGGAAACACTGCCGTGGAGCGGTTGGTGAAATTCATCTATTTGCTCATAACACTCACGTTCATTTAGGAGTCTGAACAGAAACAGGAATCAGACACATTATGGAGGAATAAAGGATGTAAAGTGAAGCGAACAACTGCAGGAGGGCGGACGGCACACAGAAGGGGCAGCTTCGGCTCAAGTGTGTGCTAGCTGGGTCACTGTTGAGGAAAAGTGAAAACATTCCAGAGCGAGGCCTCAGTTTTTTGTTTTCCTGAAAGTAGGCCTCTTCTGTTTCTCATTAGCCCTGCGCTCACATCCAAACCCAGCAAACCACAGCTGGAATAACCGTAACAGCACGCACAGAGACAGAGAGGGACAGGAGGAGAGATTTTCCTGTAATCCATGTTTTAATCCATGTTTTCCAGCTGAATTTTAACTTCATATATATATATATACATATATACATATCCTGATTTTATTTTTTAACGTATTGTTTCTTGGTGCTTTTTGGAAAGCTCAGCTTTTTCACAGCTTTGGCAGTGTTTACAGGAAACAGCATTATAAGTAGGGTGATCGATGTGAATACACAAGCAGACAGAAGAAGAAACATGGATGCATCTGGAGGCAACAAAAAAAAAGCTAAGGAGGAGCTAAGGACTATGGAAGGAGCCCCTGGCAGGCTGCAGGGGGTCCTCCTGCAGCCTGGAGCTGATTAAAAATGATGTACGGTAGATTCAGAGGATGAGTAAGTTGGGGCGGAGAGTTTAAATCCACAGTTGACTCTGCCTGCCAACACAACGTTAAATCTCTTCTATGTCTGGCAGATGTGGGACTGTGCCCTTGTGATGCGTGCCATCATGAGCCTCCCATAGAAAATAAACAGAATTTTAAATTTTAACCTTTATTATGAAGCGATAACTAAGTCTTCTTTATTATTGTCCCAGAGGAACAATTGAATCTGTCAGCTCCTGATGAGCTGAGCTGCCTTAACGAGCCTAATATACATGTCCTTATTTTTTTGTCATACATATAACATTTGCTGTGGTGAATTGAAATAATGCAGTTATTGTATGGAAAAGTTAAATTAAGCTTTTTCTACTCTTGGCTCTGTATGATGTCACTGAAGGTATATCATCTTGGGTACACACCTCTTGAATGTCTCTTGAGTATTCTGGTCTTTTGCTTATGGGGAGCATCCACCCAGACGAACTTTGACTTAAACGCAGTATCTTTCAGGAATTTTTTTAAATCCAGAAAAGCCTTGAAACAGGACCTGAGAGATGCATCTGGCCCTGCTGCCACTGAAAATAAGTGACAACAGGACTGATGGAGACATGAATCCAAATCCAAATTCTTCCACGGCATGTGTTTGTCCTGTATTGGTCCACTCAACCCCCAACAAGTCATTGCAGATGGCAACCCTGAGCCTGGTTCTGCTGGTGGTTTCTTCCTGTTAAAAGGGAGTTTTTACTTCCCACCAAGCAGTCGTTTATAGGGGGTCATATGATTGTTGGGGATTTCTCTGTATTATTGTAGGGTTTTTACCTTACAATATAAAGCGCCTTAAGGCAACTCTTGTTGTGATTTGAAGCTATATAAATAAATTACAGTTAAGTTTAAATGTTTGGGCCTGAATGCAGAAAACTACCATCAAGAAAAGTGGACAGTGTGTGATCAGCAGCTTCATTTTTCAGTATGACAATGATACCAAACACACTGATAGTGCATTATAAACATCCCTGAATAGAAAAGCGCACAATGAAAGAACACTATCAGTCATGGATTGGCCTCCCCTGAGCCTGGACCTCAACATTATTGAAGCAGTGTGCGATCATGCTCACAGAGAACCAAACAAAAGGCAGAAACATCCAAAGAAGAGCTTTGAATGTCCTTCAACAAGCCTGGAGAACTATTCCTGAAGATGACTCAAAGAAATGGCCAGTATTGCTTATGTAAGGGAGTTCAGACTGTGATGATGAGTAAAGGTGGTCATAGCAGGGCTTAAAGTAGGTGTTGACAGGTGGGGAAACCCCCGGTTTCAGTGTAACGGTGCAGCGTGGAATAGGTGACTCAAACAAAAAAAGTGAGTCATCCAATAAGTTTTATTCTCAGTAGATTTGTCTTTGACATTACCTCATTCTTTTGTTGTCTTGTATGATGTTTGCTGATGTTTCAGTAACCTCTGCACATTTCCCACTTTCTTAGTAAAATATAAAGAAATAAGGGGTGACTCAAGACTTTCTCACACCACAGTTATTCCATTTGTTTACAATAAATCTTGAATTTGTTTGATTAAACTAGTTTTGAACATTTGGCATTTGAATGCACAAACATTATATTTGTGTACGGTCGTGCCCAGTTCCAATAATCGGGCCCCTATTTAGTTTCCTGAGCAGTATGTAAGGCCAGCAGCGTGCTCACAACAGAGTTTACCTTGTAGATTCTGTGACGTGTCACCCGTCGTTGCAGGAACAGGACGTAGGAAATGCGATGATGTCACAGGAAGTGTGTTTCCTGTAGCGCCCTCTCCCTTCTCCCTCTTTAACCGCTCATTTATGCCGATCTGTGCTCTGTGAAGAGGATGCAGCTGCTTTTTAAACCCCTCTTCAGCAAATTAAAGAATACACAGACACACAAAAGTAGCTGCATAAATGCACACGGATATTGGGCCCTCCTGCAGTAATGCTTCATCCTTACTCATACTCATTCAGTGGGTCACCACCAAACAACATAAGCAATGCTGCTCAGCAACAATGAGAGCTGACACACCCACTGCATAAAACAAAGAAAACAAAATATAGTTTACACACTCTACAGTTGTGTGTTACATGGGTAAACCATGCTCTTGTATATGGGTATGACTAATGGGGGCAACAGGAAATCTCACACCACAATAAGGCCTGATATTACACAGATATAAATAATAACCACAGTTGTTGTTCTGTAACGCTGCACTGAAGACACATGGTAGACTGCTCAGTCTACCATGTCCAACCTAATAGTGTGACCCGATAAGTTCCTCTCCTCATTTCTAAGTGTGTGTGTGTGTGTGTGTTTGTGTGTGTGTGTTTGTGTGTGTGTGTGAAGGACTTCCGTCAGAGGTTCCGAGCAGTGCTGGTTGAGGCAACAGTTAAACTGGATGAGCAGGTGAAGAAGATCGGGCGAGCTGTGGATGACTCCAAACCCTACTGGGAGGCCCGCAAAGTGGCAAGACAGGTACACACACATGCACACACACACACACATTCACAAGAGTGAGCGGGAGTGACTCCAAGGTCAGCAGACAGTGTGAGGGCAGGATTACTGAGGATTAACAATGAGAAGTTTAAACAGAGCCGCTTCTATCTACTTAAAGGGAGTACGGTCACATGACGCCTATATTTAAACTCAGTCACAGCTCTGCATCTTAAGCTAGTGTCTCACGCATGCACACACGCACGCACACGCAGTCTCTGCGTGGTGATAGACTTGCGACATTTTGCATGGCCTGACTTGTTTCCTTTTGCTGGATCTGGGAGTACTTGTCATGCTTGCAGCACTGCTGCAGGGAGACACAAAGCAGGGCAACACAACCTAAAGGTTAGGACACCAAATCTGTGCTTCTCCCTCTGCAGTGGCTCATCTCATTTATTGCTCCAGGCTGTTGAAGCTTCCACCCCTCCATCTTAGCCAATGCAGGAGCTTATGAGTCATGCATCAGAAGGCTGACATTTGCATGTCAAACTGAAATAGATTTTGTACACGTGTGTGTGTGAATGTACGTATGTGTGTGTATGTTGCTTATCTCTGTTGCGCTGTGACAAAATACCTGCCGGTGGCATCTGCTTCTGGTATTAACACGTGAGAGCCAGGGATTACTGGAGGTTTTGAATTTTGATGGGACCGGCATTTGCACGAAAGGATCAAAATCCTTTGCGTGCGTGCGTGTGTGTGTGTGTGTGTGTGTGTGTGTGTGTGTGTGTGTGTGTGTGTGTGTGTGTGTGTGTGCGCGCGCGCGCGTGTTTGGGTGATTTAAACAGAGCAAAGCCGATAACGGTCTCGGGTTTAAACTGGCGTATTGTCTGGTTATGATTTATAGACAAATATTTAATATTTAATACACGACCTACTTTAAAAGGACTCATGCATGACCTCGCTGACCCTCCACCACAGACACACACATATTCCATCTACCCCCACCATAAGCCAGTTACATCCCCTCAAACACCGCCCCCCATGTTTTCCCCCTTACATTCCAACAACGATTGGGGTGGGTGGGGGGTATATAGGAATTTCCCTGCACTGTCCTCTCTTTTGTCCCTTTTACCCAGCATTCACTTCTGCACCGCTGCCTGTCTGGCTGTCTGTGTCCACGCCCTGCATATCCCACCCTCACCACATTGGGTATTAGTCACCCTTCTCCACCTTTCCCAGCCCTGCAACCATCTCACCTGTTTGAAATTGTAAATAGGATGTCTTTAGAGAGACTTAGACATCAGACGGGGTGACTGTGTCTGACACAATGAATGAAATATCACACAACACACACACACACACACACAGCCTCACACAGCCACACACACACACACATATATACACACACACACACACACACACACACACACACACACACACAGCCATGGTGCATATCACAGCCTGCCAGGCTATTTCAGATCAAAAGAACATCATATTGTTTGGTTCTGAGTGTCACATGATTTGGTCTCTATGACATCAACTTAATTAACTGATAACAAAGCCCATTCATTATGTGCGTGGTGTCTGAAGCTCAGTGTGCTTTTGTGCCATGAAGATAATGGCAAATTGTGTTCTCAAGCATTGACACGTTATTCACGAGGGTGACAAAGACTTTTCGTCAGGCTTTTTGCAAAAGGCAGAAACTCACACAGCACTGACACTTCATGGAAACACCACCAAGCCAGCAACAAGAAAAGCTGCTCTCATTGGGAAGTTCTGGTATTTTTGTGTCTCTTTCTGTCTTCATC
Organism: Haplochromis burtoni; assembly: GCF_018398535.1. NCBI lineage: Eukaryota > Metazoa > Chordata > Actinopteri > Cichliformes > Cichlidae > Haplochromis > Haplochromis burtoni. Next base: position 257,243 of record NW_024582658.1, on the reverse strand, counting down.
TTGATGGATGTTGTTTTAATGTTTCAGTTCCTTTTTTCTGTTTTTCTTCTTGTTTTTGCCTCATTAAATATCTATTACCCTCCTTCTGTTTCTCCCCTCAACCTCCCTGCTCTTAGAGCCTGGGAAATGGGTCACAATGAGAGACAAAGAGGAAGGATTCATCTTTACCACTTTGTTGAAATAGCAGATCGCGCGCAATAAAAAGCTGTTATCTTCCGCCTCTTTTCTCTCTCTCGTCACCTTTCACAGGCCTTAGCAACAACACTGTCACGACAATTGACGCCAAAGATTTTGTATTTTCTACATTTTTTGTGAGTTGGAGCAGACCTCTGATTACTGGTGGGTTTATCTTAAACATGGCCGACGTTACACGGGTTAACAGCTTGTGTGACTACACTGACCTTAGTAACGTGAAGTGCGTTGCTATCAGGGACAAGGACAGAGAAAATCTCCTGGTTATACTCCAACTTTTTTTGTAGCTCATTAACACTGCTGTTGTCCACATTGTTTTCAGTCACTCAAAGTATACAGGTGTATACTTGCTAGAAGGTTGGTGTCAGTGCAGCTCACTGCTTGAGCAGGCTATATGTTGCAGTGGCCCTGGGATCAAGTCCAACTTGCTGCCCTTTGCTGCATGCCTTCCCCTACTCTCTTTGCCCCTCTTTCCTGTCTACCTCTCACTGGTGACCTATTAATCAAAGGCAAAAAGCCCCTCCAGAAAAGTGTTAGCAGGTACTGTACTTGTACCTATCTATCATAGACAGACTATTTTGATGGCACTATATTGCCTTTGAATTCAGGTGGTTTCAGTCTCATTGCCACAGGATTGAAGTCAAGCACAAAGCCATGCAGTCTGTCTTGTTTTAATGTGCTCTCTGAATTTGAGTGTGGCACTGTAACAGGATGCCACTGTTGCAAGAAATCAACAGTGAAATTTCTTTCCTCCGAGATATTCAACCATCAGCTGTGAGTGGTATTATTGATTAAGCTAAGCATGGCCAACGAGCTGCTGACTCCATAACTGTAGCGCTCCAACGGGAGCTTCACCTCATGGCTGAGCATGTGACCCGGTGCTCTTGTTCAAATGGTGTATATTACACAGTGACTTTAGTGTTACTGTGTTACATTTCAGCTTCACAATAAGTAAGAAGAATAATTGTTTTCACTGTTTCTATAATGTAAATCCAAGTATAGGCTTCAATGTGTAGGCTATGTGTTAAAAGTGACATAAGTTTCTTATCCTTGACGTCATGTCAGCAGGATTACATTCATACAGACCAATTCATGTGTTTCAGCTTGGGTTTTGCTTTCTTCTGCGTCTGCGTCTGTTTATGGAAAACGCTGGTAGAGAAATCGCTCTTGGATTTTAAAGAATAGATGTTTGAGACGTTGAGCTGTGCATTCATGTTAACATAATAATAAGTGTTAACATGAATACACAGCTTTACTTCTTAGTTTAAAAGGACCATTTAGTAGAAACAATCGTCCATTGAAAACACTTTGAGATAAAAACACAAAGTAGACGAGCAGGTTTGGTTCCATTGTAAACCCGACAGACAGGCAGCATGAAATATGTCCCTCTGAACTGCTGTACTGTTAATAATACACTTGTTAAATACTAATCACCAGAGGGAAAGTTTCTCCCTGATTATTATTATTCTCTCTTTCAAGGACATTGAATTGGAGTTACTGTAACTACTTCATGTTAGCATTCAGCCAGTGCAATGACCTTGGAGTTATGCCTGTCTGAGTGGGTCCAAATATGTCCAACGTGATGAGAATAACCCTCCTGTTAACTGTGACTGTGGGCAGGAGGAGCCCACTGACAGTGTGTCAGATTTCCTCAGTGACAAAGATTCTGTTTGTCTATTGGATCAAGGCTCAGTTGTCTTTTTCTATGAATGTTGGCCTGTTTGGGCGACATAAGGACTCAACCAATTCGATTCAATTCAGTTTTATTTATATAGCGCCAAATCACAACAACAGGCGCCTCGGGTTGCTTTATATTGTAAGATAAAGACCCAACAATAATACAGAGAAAACCCCAACAGTCAGACAAGCTCCTTATGAGTAAGCCTTTGGTATCAGTGGGAAGGAAAAACTCCCTTTTCAGAGGAAGAAATCTCAAGCAGAACCAGGTTCAGGGTTAGAGGTGTGAGGGGAGGGAGGCCGAGGGCGGGTGTGGGTCCTAAATTAAACACACAGGCAACACAAAGACTCCTGGTTCATTCATACCATGTAAGAACAATTACTCGGTGAACTTTTACTTCATAAAAGCAATTTTAAGTCATTTGTCACTATGATTTAAAAGGGACCTGTTTTGCTTTTCTCTAGTTTTTGTCATTCTTCTACTCTGGATAAAGTTTCAGCAATGAGCCAAGTTTCAGGTTTCAAGATCAGTTTTGTGTAGATTTTTCTAATCTTGGCTCTTAATGATGTCATATCTCTAACATGGTCATCTTGGGCACACAGCTCTGGCTCAAAGACACTGGGACTCTGCACACCCATTGGCTAATGTTTTATTATTGACAGATCATTAACCAATAACAATACGCTGCTTTAGCCTTCCTGCCGAATCTAAGAAGAACCAAGAGGGTTTTTTTCCCAGTTACCGGCTAAAGTTAAGGCACTTATGCATGAGAGGGCATGTGGAGGTGTGCCGTTGTCCATCTTTTATACACAGTCCATGCTTTGGCTGTGAACACAGCTCTTCAGATCTTTTGGTTTTGTTTTTCAAGGGCAACCAATCAGGATAAAGCTGGCTTAAAGCAAGTAGGGAAAGAAGCATAAGCAGCTTTTTTTTTTCTTTTTTTTTTTAGACTGCACCGAGAACCAGTAGATGATAAATGAGCGTTATTTTGACCAGTGAGCCAAGCAAAGGTACTCTATTAGGGAAAATATGGAGCAGGCAGTGAGCTGTTTCACATCAGAAATGTGTGAAATGTTAGCAGTAATATTTACCTTCTGAATTGTATTTTTAGGTGGAACATTTGGTTTCCAGTCTGACTTAATAAGTTCTGACCGCTGCTTGTCCTTCCCTGAACTCCAGGCTCAGATTGAAGCGCAGAAGGCCACTCAGGAATTCCAGCGGTCGGTGGAGATCCTGCGGGCAGCCAAGGAGACCATCGCCCTGGCCGAGGAGAGGCTGCTCGAGGAGGACACCCGGCAGTTTGACTCCGCCTGGCAGGAAATGCTTAACCACGCCACACAGAGAGTAAGTATATAAATGCAGCACAGCCCAAAAATTCCATCCTGAACGAGCGGTTTAGCCTCAGGCGTTTTTTTTCTCGGTCGTTTCAGGTGATGGAGGCTGAGCAGGCGAGAACGTGCAGCGAAGCAGAGCACAAGAAAACAGCAGCCAACTACAATTCCTGCATAGGCCACATGAGGCAGCTCGAGAAGAAACTGAAACGCTCCATCAACAAATCGAGGTTTGTGATCAGATTTTGGGAAATGCTGCTCATAAGTTCGCCGCCGCCGCATGAACCTTTTATGCGAGCGTGTTGGGGGTTTTGCCTTTACTGGATAGATTAGTAGTGAAGATAGACCGGAAACAGAGGAGACAGAGTGCGAAGACACACAGAAAAGGGCCGTAGGTCAGATTCAAGCCCAGGCCGCTGCACTCTGGCCATGGTGCAAGTGGTTGCCTGCTCACCCACTGAGCTAAAGTGGCGCTCGAGAAGTGGGGGAAGCGAAATTTCTGTAACCTGATGAAGTCCAGATGTTTTGTGTGTTGGCTGACAGTACTGGGTTGCGCTCCCTCCATAGAGACGTGGAATGTGACTGCACACGGAGGAGGGTTGTTCTTCCAGCGGGCTAAATTTCTCTCCTCCCCCTCTCACTTTTTTCTTCTTCTTCTCCCCCTGCAGACCGTATTTTGAACTCAAAGCGAAGTATTACCTACATCTGGAGGTATGTATCACCTACTCATAGACTCGAAGGAGTAAACAGTACATAATCTATATATCTGTGTTTTGTTACAAGGTGTCTTTACTGAGAAACACTGTTTTATTTCTCACAGCAAATAAAGCGTCATGTGGACGAGCTTCAGGCCAAACTTGTGGTTGCCAAAGCGGAGTACCGCACGGCGCTGCGCAACCTGGAGAGCATCTCAGAGGAGATCCACGCCCAGCGACGTTCCCTCGCCATGGGCACCAGGGAGCAGGGAGTTGGAGCAGAAGGCGACGGCGGCAGCGACGACATCGCCAACTTCAAGATGGAGTCGGATGGTTTGTCGAGTGAGTGCCACGCCCACTCGGAGATGGGCAGTCACCCGCGTCATCGAGCCGCGTTATCATTTCTTTGTTTTTGTTGAGCCGTTTGCATGTGTGTGTCTTCAAGCTCACATCCCCGTGTGTGTGTGTGTGTGTGTGTGTGTGTGTGTGTGTGTGTGTGTGTGTGTGTTTCAGTGGTGTCAGTGTCTATCGACGAAGAGGGCAGTCACAGCAGCTCAGAGGAGGAGGCCGACTCGCACTCCACCTCCTGGCCCCAAGCAACCTCTTCCTCGCCTTCCACCTCTGCCTCCACCCCCGTCGACATGCCTCAACCTTACTCGTCCTCCTTGCTCCACACCCCCTCCTCATCCTCCTATCTCTCCTCCTGTCCCTCTTCCTCTTCCATCCTGTCCTCCTCTTGCCCCACCGGTGTCCTGGAGGTAGCGAGCCCCTCTGGCTCTCACAGCCCAGACTCAGTGTGCAGTTCCGGGCACGCCTCGCCTCTCCTGGGCCCTCGCAGCCAGTGCAGCGGCGCCTCCTCTCCAGACTGCGACCAGGAGAGAGGTGTGTGTCCCACTGAGCACTGATGTGCAACCTGATCCTGAGCACGTTTCCTGACAAACAAAAGCAAATCTAATGATTGAGGAATTATTTTGCAGAGGATGTTACAGGTTTAAAATAAAAGTAGGAGTCCTTGTGAAGGACTCGTAATGTAGAAGTTGCTGGTTAACTTTTGTCTAAAACTCTATGTCGGATAATTTCCCTGATTTAATTGAACCTTTCCTTGCACTTTTCTTCCTGCGTGTTTTCCAGGCAACAGAGCAGAAGGAGCAGAGGCGACAGTGGAGAGCGGTCTGAACAAGCTGACCTTGAATGTAGCGCAAGAACGAGATGAGGATCCCGCTGATGAGCGAGACCCCCACTACATTAACCCCGAAATCACATCTCCCACCTCCGCCACGTCCATCCTGCTCCTCAACAGCGTGTGACGAGGATGCGTCGTGGCGCGAACTCTCGCCATGCGCAGCTTTAAGACTCAGTGGATTCACTGGCAGAAGACACAATGGGAGGAGAGTGAAGCGCTGCACACCCGCATGACTTTGTGTCTCATTCGTTGTGCTGTCTAAACATCAGTGCTGTCACGTGGAAGGTGCTGCGTGTAGCGTGTTTAACATCTTTCATTATAAACAAATGAAATCAGGGACAGGATGACTGATGGACTCTGCTTCACCCTTGTGGTGTTGAGTGTCAGCACTGCATTTCCCCTGGACCCTCCCCTTCCCTCCTGCTCTGTATTTGCTACAGAAGACAAAGTTCTTCTCATCTTGTGCCAAAAAAACTGTGTATTACGACTGTGTGACAAAGCTCCTCTACAGACTGTGGAAGACGTTGGTGATTTCAGTTGTGTTTTAACATGTTCACGGGTCATGCAGGATATTTCCAAGGTAACACAGGAAACTTTAATAGTTAACCTGCTACTGTTGGCACCGGTAACATGCATTTCATTATTTTGAACAGCGTTACGCTCCTTTCTTGCTCCATGTCTAAATTCTTGGACTGATTTTCAGGTCAGATACGGGGGGTCAGTTCATCCTTATTTTTACCCTCCATTTAAGCCAGCTTTCCTTTGATTGGTTGCCACAGAACAAACAGGTTTGTGGACCTAAAATATCTCCTTTCTGTGACATCATATTTTTAAACAGTGTTTGAAACAATCTGAATTAATCACTTGCACCTAAATTGAACTCATTTTTTAAAACTTTGGCCCACCGCTGTAATAGTATTTATAAAGGATAATACGTCCCCTTTAAGTGAGGGTCAAACTGGGACAAAGACGAGCTGTCTCCTGAAGGATTAGTCCATTTTCGAACCCCTCCCTTCTACTCCTGTTTATTCCAAATGAAGAACGACGGCGTCCTCTCTGGACAGCAGAAGTAGGACCTCGAGTGCAGGCGACACTCTGAACACTAAAGAGACTTCACGTGGGGGACTGAGCCCTGTTTTTGAGGCAGAACTGGTCTTCCATTTGGATTTGTGAATGAGTGACTGAATGTGTGCAAAGTGCAAACCGCCCTGTGAGGTCGCCGGTTTGCACGGATGTGTGAGCGAATGACTTTTTGAATGTGTGTCTTGTGTTTTGTGACCCTGTAGTACAAATACTCTATATTTATACTCCTGTATTCTTGTATATGAACGATGTTGTGTGGTTATCGTTGTAGCTGTTTAACACCAAATAAGCAATAAACACGTACTTCATCTAACTCATCAGTGAATTGATGGTGTGTGTTAGACGTTCAGGTTGTTGATTGTCATAGTGGTGATCACTGCAGCCTGGTTTTTGGGAACTTTTTATTTTATGTTAAAACATGCCACCGGTGGAAAAAAGTGACCCAAGTCATCAAATGAAGCACTAACAGCTGCCTCATACTGCCACAGCTGCCAGCGTAGTGCAGTAAAGATGGTCTAGAGTTACAGATTTGCTCGGCAGCAAGGCCGACTGGAATTGCTGAATGTGAAAGTTCTTTATCTGCTCAATGTTTTGTTTGGGGATATTTGGTCGTATCATTTGATAACCTTCGCTTTTCCTGCTGATTCCTTTTCCAGTCAGCTGTTTTTTGTTTTGGTTTTTTGCAGTGACACACACTCTTTTTTAGCTCTGCTGAGCTGTTTAAGAGTAATCTCATGACTTCAGTTAGTGCCCTGAGACAGATCGTAGAACGACTTCTCACTCTAAAATCTTTGTCCATCTGTCTGTCTGAACAGGCTGCTGCCAGCAAGCTACCTTTCAGTTATTTAAGATCCTGTGATCTCCCCGTCTGTGCCAGATCAACTCCAGAGGTTTCACTGAGGCAGGGGAACAGCACAGCAATGCTCTGTCACACACTGACACCTAGTGACAGGGTTGGGTTCTGTTTTTTATGAAGCACAAAAGACTGTATCTCGCTCTCAGCATATTAAATGTTGTTTGTGGTTTTAGGTTATTAGAAATCACATTGCGTAAGAACAAATGAGTGCATTAAAACATTTACCATACAAAACTGAATGACTGTAATTATACAATTGCTGTCATGGCAGAAAGAAAGTACGCCCTCTGTCACTTTTAATGTTCTTAAAGGTTTTTAAATTAGTTTCATTTCAGTGGTAACACAGCAAAGATCAGATTTCTCACTTTATTTGTTTGGTTTCATTTAAAATTAGGCCAAAATGCAGAAGAACAGAGTACACGCTGATATTTAATATCTTATAGAACCTCTTTGACCAATTATCATTTTCTGTGCCACTTGATCAGTCTCGTAAATCTCTGTGGAAGAAATTTGGCTCGCTCTTCTTTGCAACGTAACTTCAGTTCACTGAGGTTTGGGCATTTGCTTATGCACAGCTCCCACCACAGCATCACAATCAAGTTGAGGTCTAGAGTTTGGCCAGGCCACTGCAGCACCTTGATTCTTTTCTTGTTCAGCCATGCAGTTGTAGATTTCCTGCTGTTGTTGGGAAATCCTCGTGGTTTCTGCCTGATTGTGTTTCAGCCAATATTTAGTTTTCAGACAGATGACCTTACATTTGACTCTAGAATACTTTGCTATACTGAGTTAATGGCCAATTCAATGACTGCAATATCCCCAGTGCCCCATGGTTGCAAAAGAAGTCCAAATCATCACCCCTCCACCACCAAGCAACAGTGTTTGAGGTGTTTGTGCTGATATGCTGTGTTCTGTTTTCTCCAAACGTGGTGTTGTGCATTATGATCGAACAGCTCCACTTTGGTCTTGTCTGTCCAAAGGACATTGTTCCAGAAGTCTTGTAACTTATTCAGGTACAAACCTAAGCTGTGCTGCCATGTTCTCTTTCGAGAGAAGCGGCTGTCACCCTGCAGTCCTTCCAAACCAGCCATACTAGTTCAGACTTTTCCTACTTGTACTGTGATGAACTTTAACATATAACATACTAACCGAGGCCTGTAGAGTCTGAGATGCAGCCCTTGGATTTTTTTGTTTTACAATTCAACTGAGCATTGGGGAGAATTTCCACTCATGAGAAGACTGTTGTTGTAGCTCACCTGACATTTGGTTTGTCTAATTTTGAGACCTGCTAAGGATCAAAATGTTGTTATCCTGGGACGTAAAACCTCAGAACTGACAGGGGCCATGCTTTCTTTTAACAATGAAATTATAAATATTGTAACTACAATGTACGTACAAGACATTGTCACTAAGAGTCAGGTTTTTCTTCTTCTTTAAAATGTCACACTGTGCACACGTTGGTGTTTTTTTAAATGCACTGGAACATAAATGGAAAACACTCAGCATGTAGTTAATAACAACTATCACTTTTGAAACTCCACCAGCATAACACTCACAAACATACTCAAACACCCACAGACAGACAAAACACACACACACACCTTCACAGCTCTACACTTTCCAATCAAGAAGAAAATCAGCAAGATTAATCTTTTTGCATGCAGACTCACCCACAAAACCACATCTTCTTCTTTTGTAACAACTCTGCAACCATTAAAACCTGTCTCTAACAGACAGAGTGAGAGAATTAAACTCTTGCTCGATTGGTTATTTATTTTCACTTCTTTTGGGTGTTTTACAGCAGTTTTTTAGGCCTGTCACTTCCTCCTTTGTCCGCTACTTTTTTAAGGACACACTGCACACCATGCTGAGTATGCCAGGTTCTCAGACAATAGCTGTTTTGGAATAAAATTGTTGTTGCAAAAATAGTTTTTCATGCTTGTCAAACTGCATTTTCTTTGACATTTTTCAAACATTCAACAAAAGAAATGGGAACAAATTCTGTCTTTTTGTAACAGGCTATTAGAAACAAAGTGCTTAAAGATGCCATTTAAAATAAGTTCTTTGTTAACACCATCACCTTTCACAGAGCACTAAATGATCTGCAGAACAGGAAGAGTTACTTGACGATGCTCTTCGTGGACTACAGCTCAGCGTTTACCACCAACACCATAATACTAGACATCCTCACCACCAAACTGGACCACCTATTACCTGCTCCTGGATCAAAGATTTCCTCACAAACCAGCCTCAATCAGTCCAACCCCCAACCTCTCTGCTCGACTGTCATCCAGCACCAGATCCCACGCCCTGTACACCTATAACTGCACACCAACCAAGCCAACTCTCGTCATTGTCAAGTATGCTAATTACACCACCGTGGTTAAACTCATCTCTGATGGAGATAAGACAGCGTACAGGGTGGAGGTAGAGAACTTTTCCCACTGGTGCTCCGAAAACAACCTAAAGCTGAACATCCTTAAAACAAAAGAACTCATAATGGACAGACACAGACAGGTCCACTCCCCTCTAATTATAAATGGGGAATGGGTTGAATCTATCTCCACCTTCAGGTTTCTGGGCACCCACATCTCCCCTGATCTCACCTGGACCCACAACACCAACGCCCTGTAAAGGCCCAGCAGCGGCTGCACTTCCTCCGTGTCCTGAGGAAGAATTACGTGGACCAGAAGCTGCTGCTGGCCTTCACTGCTCCTCTGTGGAGAGCATCTCCTCCACACTGGGTGTTTGATAGACAGAGTCCACTACTGACAACAGGACAGCTGTACAGAGGGTAATCAACACCACCCAAAAAAATTATTGGTTGCCCTCTGACACCCTGGAGACCATTGCCAGATCCTCCTGTCTCAGGAAAACTAGGAAAATCATAGGTAAGCCCTTACACCCTTACACAGCTTACCATCTGTTTACCCGCTTCTCTGGTCAGCGCCTCAGGTCAATCAGGTCCCACACCTCCAGACCCAGTAACAGTTTCTTCCCCTGGGCCATTCAGACTGTTAACAAACACCCACCTCATGAATCTGAGCCATGGTCTGTGTGACCCTCATCACTCAGGCCACTATTTGAAGCTATTTTGTTCTCCAATGTCTGTCTTTCTCTTATTTCTGAATATATTCCTCTTGATTGTATATATTTGTCCTCTTTTGCTATTTTTTCCTGCTTTCTACTTTTTATATTTTATTCTGGCACCGTTGGTGTGGAGCACCCACAACTTTTTTTTTTTCTGTTCTCAAACCGATCTCCCTGTTGGAGCTCAGTCTGGGGGGAGTTATTTTTTTTCTCCTTATCTTTCCTCATGTGGTGCATTTTCCATTGTTATACCTCTCTGACCTGTCTTCCCCATGTGATGTTTGTGTAATGTATGTATGGTCAGAAGGGTAAGTCGGCGCTGGCAAAGGTCGGCAGCCTTAACTCCATTTCCTTTGGGGTCAACCTTCAGATCAATAAAGTTTTATTGAATTGAATTGAACTTCATTTTACACGTACAATGACAATAAAGGGCTATTCTATTCTATCTATTCCATTCTAAATAAAAATAAATAAATAAGAATGAATAATAGAAATTGTTTTAAAAACTTCTGGAAATGGTCAGGTATGAGGATTGGACTGAACGTGAATAAAAAAGCAGTTATTGTCCAAAGAAAACTTTGAAAACCCTTCAGAAACTTTGAAAGACTATTCTCGACATCACTGGATCAAAATGGGAATCAAAATGGGGCGACTTGACACTTTTGCACAGGATTGTATATAAAGAATAGCTTTTCAAAAAGCAACCCTTCTCTATAACAAACAAAACCCAAGAGGGAACTCTGACTAATCCTGTTGTAAATGTCATTTAACATACAATTAGCACACAATTAAGTTATCTTATCAAAGTATTTTCGTCTGATTGATTTAAGGATTTTAAGAGCTCCAAACAAAAAAGGGGAAGCCTCGGCTTCGTGACACGCAGTGGTAGTTCACACAAACACTGCCCTTTCCGCTGTTTTCCTATTATCTAGTTAACTACAGTCATATGACATGCTTCACATGATGTGCGTGCAAATAAAACTGTGATTGGAGGAGACACTTCCTCGGCGCGATGTGATTGGTGGACCGGGCAGGCACCGTTCTCCATGATTTAATCATTGTTTTGGGGGTTAAAGACCGTCCGCAGAGCAATGTGTTTCTGTGAGGTTTGGCTTTAGTCTGCCAGCTGCTCTCATTGTCACTCTGAGAATACAGAAGAAAAAAAATGCAGCTTTGGTACATTGCAGCTATTTTTTTGTGCGATGTCGCTGGTAAGGAAATACATTTCATATTTGTGTTTTTAGGTTAGCTGTTTACAGTCAGCCAGCGTTACATGCTGTGGAGGTAGCTAGCACTCGGGGGTCTTGTTACGCAGCGGTTACGTGCAAATAAACATGTTAATAAACGTACATTAGCATTCAGTTTGCTAAATAAGAGGCTATCTTTGTGTGTAAGTAGCTATACAGTAGAGCAGGAATACATACGATAATTTTTAACTTTCACATTAAAGTCTTCCTGTTTTAGCTTGAGAGAAGTGCTAATTTATGAGCGCCACTAACCACTCTTTAATTCGGCACACAACTAACTTTATTAATTACCAAAGCTTAACCTTTTCCTTTTATGATAAAGTGGGCTTTAAAACTTAAAAAAGGAAGGTTGGGGTATGAGAAGTTTATCTAATTTTATAGCTTATATTGCCAAAATGGCTACAAACGTCTGTTTTATCCTCTGCTCCGTGTGTGAGAAGTTAACAAGGCGTCTGTAAATGACCAGTGTTTGTAGCGTCCATGTAACCAGTTATAGCAAATATCCAGGGATAGCTGTCAGTATTTCTTGCTTTGCTATTTGCTGCTTGTTGCACACAGCTCTGTAGTTATATTACTAACATGTGTTGTCACCTCTGCTTCATTGTCAGGTACAGAGGCAAAGGCAGTACATAGCCTTCCTGATTTTGGAAAGAGCTATCATGTCAAAGGTAAGCTGTGAACTAACAGAGGGTTACACAGTATGTTTTGGGCCTTGTTGGAAGTTATGTTTCATTGAGTATTTACATTTCAGGAATCATCTCTCTGCCCTATGCTGAAATTGAGGAACCATTTGAGGCCTGGTTAGACCTAACAGCAAAGTCAAGCCGGATAGACTACTACCACGGTGAGAAACCCCCTTCAGCTGATTCTCCTGAAGCAGATTCTGTATTCCCCTGCTTGGCTAATCAGTAATTTGAAATTGAGTGCCTGTTGTGTAAGAGAAACGATACCAGACTGTAACATTATTGCAAAAAAAGAAGTGAAAAAAGACAGAGTAAGCACGCGTGATGAACATAATCTGATGACTCGTGTTGCATGTGACTTTGTACCAAAATTGTGTTTTTATATGCTTACAGTGCTGATGACGGCTGGTGCAAACTTACCCATGAATACTCCTCTTTATTTAGTTTTTCTTCCATCAGACAAATCATCATCTTGACTTGTACATAACTGTAGTCTGTTAGGAAAAAGGAAGAATGAACACATTCAAAGTAGTAATGAAATAATAAAATTGAATCCTGATATAATGCGTTTCTACTGACAGGTGTATACGCCAAAAAGCCCTGACTATAGCTAATAAGGTTTTGTCTGAGCCACACATAGCATATTCATTCAGAAATCTTGAGCTATTAACAAAATAAATGTACTATTAACATTAGAGAAGTCAATAATGTCTAATTTTAACACTCTTTATCACCAACAGGCCAGGTTTTGACTTACCAGTTAGCTTCAGAGCAGCAGTATGGCACTGCCTATAAGATCTCGCCTGAGACCACTGAAGAGGAGCTAAATGTGATGAAGTGCTTCCAGATTAACGGAACAAAGGACGAAGCAGTCACACCGCAGGCTGCGCTCCCCGATGTGCAGGGCTTCCAGGTGTGTGTTTTATTTCTTTTTATTCCACTTTTCAGTTTGATCTTCATGAGTAAAAGTGTATATATGGAACAGTCTCCGGTTGTTAAAACAGAAGCCAAAGCAGAAAAGTCTTAAAGCTGTATACTATCATTCTAATGGCCAGAAGGGGGTAGTTACCCTACTGCAAGAAGAAGTCAGAGTGTACTGAGGTCACGCACACATCGGTTAAGAGTTGACCTCGACATTGGACATGATGCAACCACCGGTTGCTAGGGAAACTTCTATTCCCCAACCAGTTGGCAGTGTTTCTAGTAGATTGCCAGTGTTTGTAGATAAGCCCTTCACTTACAGTCAGACCAGTAAATGGGAATATGCTACCATTACTAGTATTACTAATATTGGGGGAATACTAATATTTCTTTAGTGACAGGTTGTTTCCAGGAAATCACTAACCTGTCTGTAGGCTTGTGTGACTTTGGTTATAGCAGTCATTTTTGCAGCACCTGCCATCAGCCTCCAGCAATCATTCACAGCTGGTCTTGGAGTGCTCATTTTCCTCCTCACGTTCGAGGGTTGTCAGATGGTCACTCTCTAGACCCGCGTCACTATAGACGCATTCACTTGATCCTATGTTGTCACCACGATTGTCACACAATCATGGTATTAATGGTTAACAAGTTGACATCACATGGTCAGTGGTGATGTGTCAGCAAAACCGCAAAAGAAAACAGGTAAATGACTCAACTGCTTACCTCATTAAACCTTTTCTGATGAGTTTGTGGGCTCATAAGTCATAAGATCTTTATTACAGTGTCATGTTCATTTTGTAAATTACATTTTCATGAGGAGTATGTCTTAGTGGAAAACAAACCGTCACCATTTATGAGTATTTATATCGTAGTCACATATTTCATTGAATGTTTTTATCTTTTATTTTGACAAGTCAAGTTGTTCATTTCCCTCCTTAGTTCCTGAGGGTGGAGTACTACAGAGGTTCCCTGTGTGAAGTCTGGCAGAATGTGACCACTGTGGGTTACAAGAAGAACACGTACACACTGTGGGTGACACATTCAGAGCGAGGTGCAGATGGAGGAAAAGACACCCCCATTCCCATTCACTATGAGATGATGGGATACAACACTCTGCTGGGGTCTCATTACGACAAGTACTTGGTGGAATACAAGGAGTTCAGCACTGAGGTGAACCCCAAAGTCTTCCTGCTGCCTGAAGGTTTGTGTAAATATATACCTGCTCGACCTTTTGGAAGACTCAGAGGACAAAAGAAAAACAAAAACTCCTTCTTGTTGTGTTTCTATACAGGCATGAGTTGTGGTGGGTTTCCTGGTCCTGGAGTGGAGCACCATATGTTGGCCAATCCAATGAAAGATCTCATCCACACCTCAGCGTCAGGCCAGTCACAGCGCATGTTCAGCCATTTCAAGGACAAGTTCCAGCGGCAGTACAGCGATGAAAGGGAGCACGAGAAGAGGGAGCATGCTTTTGTTCTTAACCTACGGTGAGAGCAACATTTAATACTTTAATAATAATTGTGAGGCTACAGCTTTAGTAGTAGTTTTTCAGCGGTGTGTCTGACTGGTTCCCTGTTTTTCTAGGTACATTCACTCTAAGAACAGAGCGGGCATGTCTTTCTCTCTGGCTCTGAACTCTCTGTCGGATCGCACCATGTCTGAGCTGGCAACCATGAGGGGAAGAAAAAGGGGAAAGACCCCAAACAGAGGGCTCCCCTTCCCCTTCAAAGCTTACAAAAGAGTCAATCTTCCCGAGTCACTCGACTGGAGGCTTTATGGTGTGTATAAGCTTTAAATATTCACCAAAGATGCATCTGTGAGGAAGGTTTGTTTTTTCACCTTAACTCTGGCCTCCCAGGCGCCGTGACCCCAGTAAAGGACCAGGCCATCTGTGGCTCCTGCTGGAGCTTTGCCACCACTGGAGCAGTAGAGGGCGCTCTCTTCTTAAAGGTAAAAAGGATAGGAGGCAGCTTGCTGCACAGTCCTTGGCCCCATTCCAGTGTCTTCGAATAATGGGGCTCCTTCCCTATTCTCTTTGAAGCCGCAGATGCTCAGCTTGATGCTTCATCTGTTCTTGTTTGGGTTTATTTCCAGTGCAGTTACGTTTGGTATAAATCTATAGTTTCTGATGTTTTAGGGAGAAATTAGGTTTTATTTTAATACTCCTTGTATTGAAGTGGCTCGTGCAGGCAGAAGAATTCTCCCAGTGAAATGAATAAAATACAAAGATGCAAATTATTCAAGGTGCAGGACTGATATAGATTCTTTGTGACAAAACCAGCAGAATTATTTGCAAAATTAAAAATAACCATTTGTAAATTAGATAGATAATGACAGTCTGTCACATTTATTTAGCGTAGGGCTGCTGTTTGAGTCTACTGACCTTTTTTAAAAAATAAAAAAAACAAACAAACATCCTTCTCTCTGAAGTGCAGCCCTCCTTTTGGGGACAGATCCACAGGAAGATTCATTGTGTAACTTCAGTCGTGTTGGACGGGCTTTACAGTGTGTGTGTCTGTGTGAATGAATGAGTCTGAGGGGACGTCAGCTTTGGGCTGCCTCCATCCTGTAGAAAGCTGAGCTCAAAGGCATTCCTTATCCCATGTTGCCTAGCAACTTGATCCAAACATAGGATCAGTTTATTGGGACTTGACGGCACCCCATTGAAGTGACCGAATTCTGTGTCTCTCCCTCACATAGGAGACTCTTAATTATGTGTCTTGCCCCTGGCCTGTAGCTCTGTAACTCCTAGGCTGAGGTCCAGTGATGGAGGAAGTCTCAGGGCTAATACTTACATTAAAGCTCCTGCTTCATCGCAGTGAAGCAGGAGTAAAATGTTTTTGCATTGCAGTAAACTTAAGGTGCTGCGCTTGGAAATTTCCCACTGAGTATCAGTAAAATCTGATCTTAGTATTTATTTACTCATCTAGTTTTAAATTACTGATCAGAAAATGCAAAGTACATAACGAACACCGAAATCCAGGGTCGAAAAGTAAAGTGAATGTGGAAGTGAGCCCCTTGAGACTGGCTCCAAAGGCGATTCACTCAAGTATAAAGAATCGATAGAGCTTCTGGGTCTGAAAAGTGAAGCAACTGCAAGTTTATTCTTTTTTAAAGCCACTGGGGAGGTGATATCTGTGATTTTAAAAATACTCCTGCCTTATAAAAGTCTGTAGGAGAAGAGCCCATAAATCTTTATCCCTTTTGTAAATTTTAGTCATTTGAAGTGTCAGAAAGGAGGATTATCCAGGACATGCTCTTTGGCATCAGCGCGGTTTCATGGTCAGATTACCCCTCGCTGTCACATGTGGTTCAAAGCACCGAGATGATGTTGCAATGAGATTTCACAATGCAGTAGAAAACTTTATGGTAGTTGCATCCTTGTTTCACACTGTCAGTGGTCGTGATGGACTTCCATGTAAAAATGTCCAACTTTACACCAAAACATGTTTTTAAGGTCTGGTTTTGGTCTCTGTAGCGACTTCTTGTTTAACGATGTATAAATATATAAATGTAAGGGATTCATCCGTGCAATAATCTTAACATTTCTCACTGAGGTAAAGCAGCTTGAACTGCTAATTGCTTTGCAATAATTGCAGGAACAGTTTGTTTTGGCTAGGAGGAAGTACTGCTGTGAGGCTGCAGCAGGTCGTCTTTGAACCTGAGCGATGCAGTGACCCTTTCCCCACGGGCAGGTTCATAAACAGAGCCACTCAGTGGGGGGCACGCTTTGAATTTAGTTCTTCGTGATCTCACAGCATCTTCCTAGAAACCTGTAGATTGCAGCTGGAGTAAAAATGGTGTAGGAATGAAAGCCGATTATAAATGTTTAGCTGTCTTGTTTGTGTTTCATATAATCAAATGTCAATAAAGTGGATCAGTGGATTAAAATGTCTGCATTTTATTAGAGTTTGATTCATGATTAGTGCAGAGTAAGCGCAGGCTGCTGATGTAATGCCGAGTGTAATCATACTTTTGCTCGTGTCTTTCAGACGGGCTCTCTGCAGGTTCTGTCTCAGCAGATGCTGATCGACTGCTCCTGGGGTTTCGGTAATAACGGCTGCGATGGCGGGGAGGAGTGGAGAGCGTACGAGTGGATCATGAAGCATGGAGGCATCGCCACAACGGAAACATATGGCGCCTACATGGGGATGGTGAGATGATTTCACAACAACAAATCAAACATTTAAATGGCCTGTATTTGTATAGCGCTTTACTCGTCCCTAAGGACCCCAAAGCACAACCAGTCATTCACACACAGGTGATGGCAAGCTACATTGTAGCCACAGCCACCCTGGGGCGCACTGACAGAGGCGAGGCTGCCGGACACTGGCGCCACCGGGCCCTCTGACCACCACCAGTAGGCAACGGGTGAAGTGTCTTGCCCAAGGACACAACGACCGAGACTGTCCAAGCCGGGGCTCGAACCGGCAACCTTCCGATTACAAGGCGAACTCCCAACTCTTGAGCCACGATCGCCCCTTAAAAGAGCGACGTTAATGGTGTAATTCTACAAATCTTATCATTGTGTATTAACGGCATGTTTGATTTCAGGCTCAGGAAGCCTGTCTTACAGTTAAACAAGCTTTTGACCAGAGACTGTTTCATGTGTCTCTTAAGTACTTAAAAGCATTCAGAAAGTTACTGTCAGTTTGCCCCACTGTGTATAACTGTGTATTTATTAACATCAAAGGAAGAGACTGACTTCCAGTGACCTGTGATTATCCCAAATTGCTCTCGTGTCACCCAAAAGTAGCAAAAGTTGCAAAATTCAGTCATAAATCTAGCATGCTCTAACTAAGCAGACATAGATCTGCTGTTAAAGAGTAGTATTAAATATTATACATGTATTTAAAAATAAACTATGTGATGTCTGTTCATGTCTTTAACCCAGCTGCCCCACATGTGCTAGGTCACAAAAAGCCAGAGGTGGATGAAAGCCAGTTGAAATGACAACTGCTGGTGTGTATAAATGGCCTTTACTGGGCAGCTATTCTACCATTCTCTCCAGTGCTCCTTGTTAAGTTTTCCTTTGTAATAAAACAGCAATTTTAAGGTCCAGAAATATTCAGAACCCAAACAAAGATTCACATTTTGTTCCAATAATCCCTCCCCTCTGGTATTCCAATTAAAATAACATTCCTTGCAGCTATCATAGAATCATCAGGAGCAAAACATCACATACTTTCTTTCTGTGTTGAATAATGGATTGTTTTTCCATTAATTTGCCCTCCACAAACCCCAGTAAATCACATGTGTATGATTCATTTCAATACATTCCTCCCTAAACGTTAAAGCAAAACCTACAAATTTATATTTAAAAAAACAAGCCAGCAGAATAACTGCCTGCTTATTAACAGTGGATTTCAACACAAAAGAGGATTTCGAGAAGCTGTGAGAAAGTTTTTAAAAATATTTTTTTCTCTCCGAGTAGAACGGATTTTGCCACACGAACTCATCCGAGCTCACTGCACGTATCCAGAGCTACACGAACGTCACGTCTGGCGATCAACTGGCCCTCAAGCTGGCGCTCTTTAAAAACGGCCCCGTTGCCGTGAGTATCGACGCATCACATCGCTCGTTTGTTTTCTACAGTAACGGCGTCTACTACGAACCTGCTTGTGGTGAGTGTTTTTTCTTTCCACAGTGATTGCGTTAGATACTATCCTTCACGCTCACAACAACGTAACTCGCTGGTTCTGTTTTTCAGGGAACACTGTGGATGATCTGGACCATGCTGTGCTTGCAGTGGGATATGGCACCCTGAATGGAGAGCCATACTGGCTCATCAAGAACTCTTGGTCCACATACTGGGGCAATGATGGCTACATCCTCATGTCTATGAAGGATAACAACTGTGGTGTTGCCACTGATGCTACATATGTTACACTGGCATAGACTGTCTTCTTTTAAAGCCTTTATGTTGCTGCTGATGCCACTTCATGACTGCTGAATTACACTTAATCTTGATGTGTGTGTTAGGCCAGCTTTATGGGAAAAAAGCCTAAGAACTTATCGTGGACTGAACTAAACATGGCAGCCTGATTGGGAGGAGACAGCACTACAGTGTTGCATTGATAACAAGACAAACTGGATCATTGTGAAGTAAAAGGTGTTACGTCCCGATAATCTATTTTGTCTCTGTGGTGTTAGTTTTTTAATTGCTGCTGGAAGGCAGAATTTTTATTGAAAACAAATTTAAATAAATTTGCTGGTCCCAGGAAGTTATTAACTCTGGTTGCTTTGTCTGTTTCTACTTGGTGGCACACAAACACACACAGAACAAGTTCACTCAGTCATTAAAATTTTACTGCTCAAGGCACACTGGCTCAATGCCCTTATTTCAGATAAGTCACAAATTTCCACTCGTCCTTTACAGACAAATTATTCCTGCTATAAAAAGAAGTTGCATTTATAATGACATCTAACATCACATGCTGTGGCCAGCATTAAGGCGTGCACTCTCACATCATGCATATCGACATTTATACAATTGGTTTCTTTAATTTCTTTGCAAAAGGGATTTAGTTTGTTTGTTTTTTTAAGTCTACAAAAAATCTTACAACAAATTGGTTTCACAATGGAACAGAAATAATATCAAGTGTTTCAATTGACTTTACTATTTTCTTTTTTTTTTTAAATTGATGGAAGGTCACAAAAATATTAAGTCATACAGGAACATGATAAAGAAATGATGCCGTCTTCTGATGATGCCGGAGAAATTGGAAAACTGCTCTGTGGTCAGAAATGTGAAATTCCTTTTGGAAAACATGAGCGTCATGTCCTCCCAGATAAATCCTGTGTCTTTCACGGTGTGTGAGTGCATCAGGGGCTGTGCAATTACACATCTGAAAAGGCACCATTAGTGCTGAATGGCATATACATACATATGAGGGCCCAAAATTTTTTTAAAAAAGCAGAGTGGGTATAAAATTTTGAGAAAAAACTCAAGATTTTTGACATTAAAGTGGCAAATCTGAGAGAGAACATTGAGCCTACAGTGCCTAAGACGCCTCTCATGGTTTCAATCCTTCAAACCATGAGGATTGAATGCTTTAATAATCTGTTGGATTGCGTCCTGATGTACCACAAGTCCTCAAGACATCAACTGTGCTGTAGTACTTCACACACAGGCTGTTACCTCATCCAAATCAGTGTGTTTTCTCATGAATAGCAGCTCATGACAACGACTCTTTGAAGCTCAGACGCTTTTGAAAATGTGGTGATTCTGAACTTAAACCACAAGGATTTCTTTATTGCAAAGTCCAATTGAAAAGTAGAATTAAATTAGGTCATCTAAGAAAAAGGTTTTTTTGTATTATTCCTGGCAAATTTGCCATTTTTCTCATTAATTTGCCACTTTAATGTAAAACATGTGGGGTTTTTTTTCCATTTTTTTCTTGGAATTTTTCCTGCAGTCCAGACCTTCCACCAACAGAAAGCAATTGGCACATCATGAAGAGAACAAGATATAAAGACTCAGGACTGATAAGCAGCTAGAATCATTTTTTTCTCAGTTTAAATGTTCCATATTGTTTCCATATTCTATTGTGAATCAAATGTGGGTTTATGAGGTTTGCAAATCATTGCATTTTATTTCTATTTACACTTTTACAGTTGGACATGTAAATGCTTGTGCCTGAATAACAGCACAAACATACGGTGTTGTGTAAAAGTATTTGCCCGCTTCCTGAGTCCCTCTCTGTCACAATGTTTCAGATCATTAAGCAGAGTAACCAGAGTAAACGCAAAACGCAGTTTTTAAATGATGATTTCATTAAATGTGTAAAAATAAAATCAAGAAGGGGCACAGATACTTCACAGCACTGTATGGCATCATATTGCATATTCAAGTGCATCCGATACATGAATCGAATTTCTTCTATAATTCATAACAATAACAGCCCTTGATTGCTTGTGAAGACTCATAGAGTGTTATCATTGATACATGCTGCAGTCCGTTTGTATTGGACAATAATAAAAGGAGAACAAATCTAAAAACAACAACAACAACAACAATGCTGAAATCAAATATTCTTCCACATGCTGATAACAGTCAAATCTCTTTTTTTTCATCCAAATCTATTAAATACAACAGTCTAACTAAAAGGCTTCACTAGTGCATGCAGTCTTTTTTCTTGGCTTGAGACGAAGATGAGGCAGTTGCTTGCAATATAAATTTGTGCTACAACCAACATATGCCCAAAACAAAAACACTTTCATACAAAAATATCAAGCATGTTTCTTTGAACAAAATGTTTAAAATGCAGTAATAACGTTTGGAGAATAGGTGCGTTGCATTTGGCAGTCTGCTAGTCTTCTCCAGTCTTTAAACAACGTTTAGTTGTGCGTTCGGCCCCCCAATCACAAGAGCAGCGCGTCCAGGGATTTTGCCCTGAACAGCAACCGCACACCCATCTTGAGTGCAAACAATACCTAATTTTAAGTGGTGCGAAACACAGTCCGGAGATCTTTGCGAATTTATAGCACGCAGCACACACAGATCAACAATCAGCACCGTTACAGTCACGTGAAACAGAAAGTTTTCACTGGACTTCATGCTGCCTGTGAAGACCCAAGTACACATTTAATGCTTCCAAAGCAATTAAGAGGATAATAGAACACAGTTTATTTAACTGATTAACAACAAGCGTGACCACTTCTAAAAAAGCAGACGTTTGATGGTCTGGTGCATTCAGGTGTGTGTTAACACATTACCGAATCTTCAGAGGAGTGGACACCCCAAAGTCAGACCACCAAATGCTCAGAGTAACAGCAAAAAACAGCTACGTGAGCTACATCTCAGAGTCTACACACTTCAGTTAGAATGTTAAATCTTAAAGTTCACGACAGTACAATTTAAAAAAGACAGAAAAAGTCGCTTGCTTGTGAGGAGCTACCAGGAGAACATCTCCTCTCTAAAAAGAACATGGCACCAATGCTTAGGTTTGAACAGTAACATCTGAACAAACCACAACACTTCTGAAGAATATCTTTTGGCAAAAACCAAACTCAGCATATCAGCACTTACAGCTCATATCAGCTGTGAAGCACGGTGGTGGAGGGGTGATGATTCAGGCTTCCTGTTGGCCATGTGACCTAAGCATCTTTCAGTGACTGAGTCGACCATGAACTGCTCCGTACACACAAGTGATCTAAAGTCAAACGTGTGACTATCTGTCCGTCAGCTAACGTTTGACCCAAATATGGTCACGTAACAGCACAGCAGGAACAGAACGGCTGAAAAGAATCCAGGCGTTACAATGGTCCCGTCGAAGTCAAGACTTCAATTTGATTAAAATGCTGTTGCAGGTGCTTAACAGAGCTGTGTATAAACAAATGCCTGCAAACCTCAATGAACTGAAACAACGCTGTAAGGAAGATGTCCCAGAATTCCTCCACGATAACGTGGTAGACTGAGAAAGTCATACAGTGAACTATTACTTCAAGTTAATACATGTGGTTCTACAAGAAGTTTCTGGAGTTAACGAGTGTCGCAGAAGGAGAGAGGAAGTCGCTTTAGCTTGCTGTAGCCATGTCTGACAAGCTAACTGTTAGCCGACTTACATACAGGAGAAGATTAAATTAATTTTTGCTGCGTTTTCATTGTTGCTATAGAGTTATTATTAAACTGGCAGATTTTACAAATGTGACTGTTTACTCTTTAAATTTGACTTAAATGACATACTTACAGAACAATCCAATTCAGCTTTATATTGATGTAAAGACCCTACAGCAATGCACTTTTACACTGATTGTTTTCACCCAAAAGGCGGTGCAGACGTTCTGGTGGCAGGGAAGTGATGTATGAATGCTCTCATGCATGGATGAATATACTGTATACACATATGCAAAATCCTAATAGGAGCTATTATTCTGCCTACCCACATTCAAACCTCAAGTAAAAGGTGTAAATCTCTGATGGATTTAAAAGATTGTAAAACACAGATATTTCTGTGCTGCTTTTTTTCCATTTGAAATATGTTCTGCACCTGACGTGTAATTGCATAGAGGGTTTTGTGAAAAGTAGTATTTCTGGCATCAAAGCTGAGGCTGTGCATTAGGTGTGGCTTGCCAGATTGCATAACTCCAGCTTCTCTGTGCTGCGTCCTGATTGGCTATCATCTTCACACATCTCTGGGTTTTCCTCGGTTGGAGGTGTCCTGTGAGAGAGGAATAACAAAAAGTAGACACTCATTATTGTAGAGGTTTCATGTGCTTTGGAGTTCAAATTGAAGACTGTGTGTTAAAGTTTGCTAACCTGCGTTTTTACTTTCATCCTTTCTTTTGTATTTTGCTCAGAAGCAAGCAGGTTTTTAAACAATTACCTAACATCCCAGTTCTCTGCATCCTCCACTGTGTCTGGAAGAGGTCTGTCGGCAGTTTCAGGAAGGGCCAGGGCAAGGACAGCTCCCAGAAGCGGAGAGATGCCGAAGATGGCGAGGGGTGTGGCCGGGCTGTGGTTATGCAGCATGTTGATAATGGGTGCCAGCACACCACCCATCCTTGCAAACATACAGGATACGCCTATTCCTGTTTGCCTTTTGGCACAGCAAGGGAAAAGAAACAGTTTCAGGAATGCATCACTGAAATAACCGTTTGATGATTAGGACAGAAGTCTCACCGAAGCACCGTGGGGAATATCTCAGCAGTGTAGACATAGATCACAGCAAACGACGCCGCTATGCCAAACTTCCCTACCATGGCGAGACCACTCAGGAGATTGGGATGATCTGCAGACGGAAGGAGAAAAATCATTCAAGTGATGAAATAAATTTTAATATTAGCTTTTTGAGGAAGAAAAAGCATTTTAGCAAGTTTCCATCTTACCTGCAGGCACTGCAAGCATGAGCAGACAGGCGAGGCCTCCGATTGCCAGAAAGCCACTCTGAGTGAGTCGGCGGCTAAAGGGCAGCACGACGAGGACCAGAGAACGAGCTGGGATCTCAACCAGCCCGAACACGAACTGGGTCAGGTAGAGGTCTGTCCCCAACCTGGACACGCCCAGTGAGAGACCATAATAGACCAGCACATTCACAAACCTGTGATTTCAAAGGGGAGAAAGAGAGGAGTGATAAAAAGCTACAGAGACATTGTCTCTGCTGAAAATGACAGTGAAACGACAAGAAGTCGTACCAAACATAGAACAGGATCAGCGATCTTTTCCTCATCTGAGGCGTGCGTACCAGATCGACAGCCGAGTGACTTCTCTTCCCCTCGACCGATATCTCACACTCAACCTGATGTGGACGCCACAAACGAATCAGAAACCACAAAAGAGGCTTTTACATTTTACCTGTACATTAAAAACATCTCTACACTACTCGATGTACTGTAAATGTTAAATCAAAATATTATATTTAAATCTAAGTGTTACATTAAAAATCCTCAAACCAGATGTTTTTATAAGGTGTGGAGCATGCTTCAGCTTACAAACCCCATACAGTTATGTGTAGGCTGATCTAGTACTTAGCAGTGTTGTGGTACAGGTGCCTTTAGCCACGCTGGCTTTAAGCAGTCATGATGGCTCATGTAACGACTGCTTATATCTTTGCCGAATGCATTTAGCTAAATCCACAAGGAGCAGTAAACCTCTGAGTGATCAACACCAGGAGTACAGGTCAGCTGATCACCGGCTGTCCACAAAGAAACTACTGTAACTCCCAGTGCACATCATCATGTGACTTATTTAAGTTAACCCCCCTGTGGCACTGCTCCATCTATCTCAGGGTTCCCCACCTGTCAATTTCAATTTTAACACCTGTACATGATTAATAATAAAACATGTTTTAGTATCAAAATTTAAAGTACATAAAATACGCAGGATGGCCTTTTTCACAGCCACATACAGGACATTGTTGGATCATTTTTGGCCTGATAGCACTGAAATAGAATTCATGGAAAAGTTACGTTTATTTGTAATTTCATTCAAAAAGGTAAAGTTGCATATATTCTTTATTCATTACATGTGAAGTGAATTAATTCAAGCCTTTTTACATATTGATCAAACAATATAGTTACTGCGTATCTCTCCGTCTAGCTCTGTACATGAAACCACGGTAACGGGAAGACTGATTAGTCTGGAAGGTCGTCACTAGACTGCAATAGTGTATCACCAGCTGTGAGTCATGACAACCAGTTATTGAAGTTTCATCTGTGCCACAAACTTGCACGTGTTCAGCACACAGCCCGAGAAAATCCCTGCTATCCTGACCATGCATTACACGCTGCATTAAAACAAATCAAGAAAACAGTGTTCTCAGCACGAAACCTTAAGTCCTTCAGCTTTCATGTGGCCATCATCAAATCAGAGGATTCAGCTTTGAAAACTAGCTTAGAAATGTATGTTTTTATTTATTTATTAAGTTTCACTGTATAAAAGTTGTACTCCTCATTTCGTGATTGTCTCATTTTCCTCAGGAAGCTCAGCTTTCACTTGATTCATATTTAATTCTTATGAATATCTTGCCAGGTAGAAAATGCCAAAGGGACCCGTTTCATGAGAGAACTGCAGCATGAGTCCTACGAGACAAAACAAAACATTTAATATGGCTTTTTGTTTTCTTTTTCGCATGGAAATGATGAAGACGACGAAATCTCTGTGGCTTTTCCGAGATCATCGCTGCTGATATAAAGGCAACTGTAAGGGGAGGAGATTTCTCTGTGATTATTTTCTTTTAATTTTGTAACAGAATCGCACGAGGCCACATGAAGATCAAAAGAGAAAACATTTGCTTCCAGGACAGCATGCTCTGTTCACTGTTTTCCCTTGGTTTAATGTGGCATGTAATGAATGCTCACACTACTGGTGTGTGATCTGAAATGCAGTTGGGTTTGTGTGCGATCGCTGCTGGAGGAGTACGAGGTTTTTGTTAGAGATTACAGAGTAAACAGGAGAAAGGTGGCTGTAAAAATAAAGCCTAACACTGTCACAAACACTGTTTTTGAACCAGGTGATCCTGAACCTGACACACACACACACCTGTACGGTGGGAGGTAAGACACGACCATTAACCAGCGCTGCCTTGCGAAGGAGCGCGATGGCCTCCTCTCTCCTGTTGTTGGCCAACAACCATCTGGCCGAATGGGGAAGCACCCTTGTTGGCATTGAGAGGTCAAACAGAGAGGTAGAGAAAAGGAGAAAATGAGGAATGATAACATGCAAGACACTCATAGAAATGCAGGTGTATTTTCATGTCTGAGCAGGGCAGATTTTATATTCAGATGTCAGTTGAATTTCTCACCATATATAGAAGCTAAGCAGGAAGCCCGGGGCTGATATTGCTAGTTGCAGCTTTCTCCAGTCTCGTATAAGATATGCTACTCCTGCTAGCAGCATATAACCCAGGCCATAGGCATAGTCGGTGATGATACCAGCCAGCATGCGTCTCTTGGTGCATGTCCACTCAGTACCTGTAGAACGAAGCGAGGAGAGGAATTGTGGGTAATGGTGGCAAGGGTTTTGCAAAAACAGCTTTCAACCAGTTTATTTGCATATCTGAAGATAATGAAAGGTCTGCACAAATGTGTTCCTTTGTTGTTAGCATAAAGATGAGGAGAGCCTAGCTGTCTAAAGCCTGAACTTACATCTAAAAGTTCTGTCATGTTTGCTTACTCAGCACAAAAAATAACTGTATGAGAACTTAGGTGAAAATAAGGAAAGCGCTAGACAGAGCTCTTAAATGTCTGGCATGGTGGTGCATTAGTAGTCTATGAGGTTTTGAGTCATGTGACCACGAATCTTGTGACCGTTAATCACCTGATATAACCTGTGTGCTTTTTTTGGATGTGTAGCAAGGTTTAAGTGAGTAAGGCAAGGCAAGTTTATTTATATAGCACAATTCAACAACAAGGTGATTCAAAGTGCTTTACAGAGACATTAAAAAACAAAAACAAATAAAAAGCATGATTTAAAATCGATTAAAAAAAA
>NW_024582658.1:196793-221064 GCF_018398535.1 Haplochromis burtoni | reverse complement strand
AAAAATCAGCATAAAAATCAATAAAAATCAATAAAAGAAGCAAAGTATTTAAAGAGCAAAGAGAGGAAGAGTCCACACTCACAAAAGGGGTTGATAATTTAAATGTCACACAGGCTGCTCTGTAACCATCTGGCAACAACCAATCGTGAGGGAAAAATGAGTATTCTTCGACTAGTTTTTGAGTGGTTTCTGCAGGTTGCTGGCAGTTGTTGTGAAATAGACTCCTAAACCCCCAGTCACACAAGCCTAGACCCATTCAGTGAAAACCTGGCAACCGCTGGTCACAAGGAAAAAATGTGTATCACCCTGTGGGTTGGCAAAAACCTCCTTGAGGTTGCTTTGGTCAGTGGCAGGTTGTTGCAGTCAGCGTTCTCCAAATCTGGTTCTGGCTTTGTCAAGGCTTGCTGCCACCATGGCCATCAGGAGGCAGAGCAGGTCTTCTACAAATCGGTAGGCTTGTTGTTTAGTGTTCTTGTTCCAGTCCTTGGGCAATGGGCATGGTACTGAACCCTGATGTGCTCCCAGTGCATTTATCAGAGTGTGAGTGTGAATGTTAGATGCAGATGTAGAAAAAAGTGCTTGTAGAGTAGAAAACTATAACTATAACTATAAAAGAGCCAATCTATTTACCATTCACTCAGCTGGCAGTCACAGACTGTTTGGAAATAAGTTGACGTGTTGCATGCAAACGACTGGGAACCACAGTAATCTCAAATCAGAAGCAGGTTTATGGTGCAGCATCCTCTTTGTAACTGATTTCATCCAGCGAGAACCAGCAACCTGCAGGAACCACTGATCAGCATGCTATAGCTGTGTACTGTTCCCTTCATGTTTGTGCTGATATTGGCTCTGGTTGTAAGACAATAAGAACTTCTTTGTAGTGAAGTGAAACCAAGTGAAAGAATAAATACTAACCACTGCAAATACTATCTGTGCTTCCCACGCATGTTTTTTTTAAATATATACTTTCAACCAGTCAGCAGTGAACATATCTGCAGGGCCACCAATGTCAGTTTATGTGCTGTTGGCTTTTTTAGAGAACTGTGTACAAATATATCTTCACAGACTCAAATCCCACAATCCCTCCGACTCCACACAGACACCAACCATAAATTTGTATTAGCGGTGTCTCTCAGTGTATCTAATTAGAGCCTCGTTAGCTGTTTCCACGTTTCCACTCTGAGTAAATAAAATTGAAGTTTATCAGCCAGGATATAAAACTATGTAGGTTTGAAATAGTGTTTTAACTGCATTTAATCTGCATTTAAAGTAAATGTAATCACATTGCAACAGATACCGACGTGTTTTTTTATACACACACTTTTGGGACACTCAACCAGAAACACGCCTGTGCTGGATCTGTGACGATTAATAAAACTTAAAAAGTCTTAACACTGACTAGGAGGATGATTTTGTTGAGGCGTATGTCATTATGTTTTCTTTATTAAAAACTCTTCTGAAAATGACAAACCCTGAAGTCATCAGAAAAGTGTGAAACGTTTTGAAAAATAATAATAACATTAATAGTTTAATTCATTTATAAATTAATTACCGAATTAAATAATTAATATTGAAATGTAAGTTGTTTTTTAGTATAAAAGTTCTATATGAATAAATGAGGTCCTTATATGTCTGAGATGCATCTTATTGATCTGATATTGCTTTAAAATTAAAGTCATAATGAGGAAATTAAAATAGGAACGCTTAACCAACATTTAAAAAACATAAACACACTATCCTGCATCAACAAAAATGTCAGTCCTGTCATACATGGCATTATTGTTAAATAATTGACAATTTAAAAAAATATTAATGAATTATCTTTTTCACCATTTAAATGAACCTGAGATTATATATCAGCCACTGTGTTTTATGAAAACATCCCTTTTATAATTACTAGCAGCGCTTTCTCAAATTTTTCATCCTTTATTTATGGTTGTCTTGGTGAACATTACGTTTCGAATGGGCAACGTATGTTGAACATGACTCATGAGACATGATCTATATGAAAATCAAAAGAATTTGGATTTATTTAAAATATTTTTAAAAACATATAGATGTTAATAATTGCTACATGCATGACGGTGTTCGTGAACAGCTTCATTCCGATTGGCCCACCCAACACATATGCATACATACACTACAATGATTACAGTAGGAAGGTAAGTGCCTGTCGGGTATTCTGTGCTGACGCTCCACTACAGCAGCCTCAAATCATCATACTCATGCAGGGTTTGAGTATGTGTGTGTGTGTCTGTGTTTGTTTAGTACCAAGTACAAAAGCATTGATGATGACACCAGATATTGTTGTGCCAACTACAAAGCGAAGAATCACATAGACCGGGAAGTTGGGTGCGAAAGCCACAGCGACACCGAACACAGTTTGGAGAGCGAGGGACAGCAGCAGGACGAAGCGTCGGCCATACCTTGTAGACAGAGAGAGAGGACACAGGAATGTGAGTTAGCCCTCCCTCATTATTAAAGATTTGCACCAGTAGACCCAACGAAACAGAAGTAAAGATATCACACTAAGCTCGAAACACATAAAAGAAAAAAATACTAAGTCTTTATCTAGTTCTTAGTGTAGGAGGTGCAGTTATCAGAAACCAAGTGCTTATAACTTTATGTTCACCAGAGAAAATCTGAGGTTTGAAAATTAGTAACAAAGCTGGGAACTTCAGTTTGCTCCCTGGGCTGTTTTTCTTTTCAGGTGCAAACGCTTCCTTTTGTTCACTTTAGCCCTAACTTACCAGGAAGACCACATATTGCCACCTGCTCACTACCACCCACTGCAGCCTTCACTCTTCAGTTTCTTAACCCTTTCAGCTCCGTCAATAAAAGGGAAGCACAGGTCTCATGACCCACTCCCACTTCCCATTTGTCTTTCTGCAATAGATCTACTGTGTCAGTTCAAAGACTTTTCCAAGATATTGATGATACTACCCTTCTATTGTTTCTAGTTTAAAGAAAAAACAGAGAATGAACAAGAATGTTAAAAGTATGGGTGATTTTTAGTGTCACACAGTTAAGTCTGAACAGTTTTATCGTGTGTATCTGTAGCTGATGAAGCAAATAAATTAACTGCTCCCCTTACATACAGTTACCACATGCAAAGGCCTACAGCAGTGGCCACCCCTACAGTCGTGCTTTGATGCTGAGGATCTGACACTTTGTTCTATCTGTGCGCCGAGTGAGAAAAGCCTACCTGTCAGCCATGGCTCCAAACACCACCGATCCCACCAGCAGGCCAAACATGTAGATAGATGATCCAATGTTGTTGAACACAGCTTTGCTGCACACCAGGTCCCACTGGTAGATGGAAAAAGAAGTTACTCCTTGTGCATTTGTTTATTTCTTATGTACTGGTGAATGGCCATGCAAATGGTAAATGGCCTGTATTTGTATAGCGCTTTTCTAGTCCCTGAGGACCCCAAAGCGCTTTACACAACCTGTCATCCACCCATTCACACACACATTCACACACTGGTGCAAGTGACATACACTCTGTGGGCAAAGTATCTGGCTACATCACGTAATCTTAAGCACCTCACTTTTGTAAAAGAACTCAATACATTTAAGTGTAGTACTGTAGTAGGATGATATCAGTGAAACAAGTCAGTTCCTGAAATTTCTTTCTCCTTTGATACTACACAATAACGTGAAAGTGGTATCATTGCAACGTGGAAGCTTTTAGGAACCAAACCACAGCAACTCATCCACAAAGTGGCAGACCATATAATCTTACAGAGCAGGCCTTTCAAGTGCTGAGGCGCATATTGTGGAAAAGTTGCCAACGCTCTCCTGACTCAGTAACTACAGGGCTCCAGACTGCTGCTGACATTAACATCAGCACAAAAGCTGTGCAATGGGAGCTTTGCACATGTTTATGCAGATCCTGTAGCTGTATCTGGCCCAGTACCTATGTCTATGTAGAGTATTGTCAAAGTAAATTTGCTTGTGTGTTTGGGCTGCTCTTTGCTGATATTGATTATAGAGTATGGTATCAAACTGGCATTGGACAAAACAAAGCACTGTCATAAAGTTCCAAGTGCAAATGGACCTTAGGAAAGGGTTAGAGCTGCATCAGGGTCAGATTGACTGCAACCTCTAAGGAAATATGATTAAATCAGTCTATACTTGCCAAAAATGGTAGCTGACCAGCTGTAAATGACCAGACACTGATGATTTTCAAATTACACTGTCATTTGTTTCTGTTCTGGCTCATTAAACGTATAACATAAAATAGTCCTTGCACACAAACTGAACCTTCCAAAGTCCAAGAAGAACATCCGCAAAAGTGGCGAAACTCTCCAGGATATGGTCGCAGTACAAAATGATGGCAATCATTTCTGAATCCCTTTATAGTTGAGACAGTGACTGTTAGTCAAGGAAAATATGTGGCACTACAGCACAATATCAAGGACACAAGAACCTTTATGCCAAGAAGACTCTTATGTAATATAATACAAACTGTTGTTGATTAATTTGTGTATGATTACAAAAGCAGCCGTGAACAGCAGGGGTGCAGCAGGGTGTGAGTGGGGCCAGTTGCTTATTTTGGCTCCAAGGCCCTTTGGAAAGTTAATGTGGATGTTTGCTGTGCTGGGTTCATTACTCTTTATCATCACATCAGTCTTTCATGAAATAATTTCTCAGATTTTTACATATTTGAATTTTATTTTATTTTATTCATGTTTTTCCTTATTTAGCTCCTTTCTTTTCCATAGATTTTGAGATATTTGCCTTGCCATATTGTTTTATTACATGCATTTAGCACAAAAAATAAGAACATTTATGTTTGGTTGATTATTTCTTTGGACAGCCAGTTTATTTGGGTGCCACATTGGGTGCCACATGGTGCCACGTTTGTAAGAAAAATGCATTTGTGGGTT
Source organism: Haplochromis burtoni (assembly GCF_018398535.1). Lineage (NCBI taxonomy): Eukaryota > Metazoa > Chordata > Actinopteri > Cichliformes > Cichlidae > Haplochromis > Haplochromis burtoni. The sequence goes on along the minus strand of NW_024582658.1, from coordinate 216,172 downwards.
GAGCAGCAGAGCTGAGTATGTGAATCGCACCGATGAAAAACCTGCAAATCTTCTCTTAAATCGTGACTCTTGTTTGGTGTTGTTTATTGGGTTATATGATTGAAGTCTGAAGAAACAAGAGATATTGGCAGATTAACAACTGATTCATTTATCAAACAGGGGCCTCTGCAGCATGTAGAAAAGCCGTACACAGCCACAACAGCCCAGCACCTCCTCCTCACTAGTTTGGCCACACACTGCTTTGGCATGGCATCCCAGTCTTAATCACTATTTGTTGCATGTCAGACAATGTTGTTGTGCTGGTCACAGAAAATGTAGCAACAGCGATTAAGATTTGTCAAGTTTTTCACGGCACAACCCACGTACTCAACTCTGCTGCTCAACCCACAAATGCATTTTCCTGACAATTGTCAGGACATTAAAGGGAAAACAAATAAGCTATGATTTATTGCCAAGAAGCATTGTCTTATGACCACATGTCATAAGAACAACACAAATATTTTACATATTTGTCAAAAACAGGCTAAATAAAGAAAACTATATTGTTATATAGGTACATAAAACACTAAATTCAGGTTTTGCCAAAAAGTGATTTCCAATGTTTCTATGCGTTTTCTATGTGTAATATCTTTATTTATATTGGTAAATAGAGTTTAGTGAACAGAATTTACAAAGGGTTACATAAAAAATGCAAGCTCTTCATATCTTTATGACTGCGACATTATAACCAGTGTAGTCCTTTATGGCCAATTAAAATATCTTCCTAGGAAATTAAAAAAAAAATGAATTAAAATTTCCTTCTAGATATTTGTTGCAAATTCTGCTACCCACTTGGTCACATAAGTCATAAGTCAATGAGACTTTTTAACTGGATAAATAAAAGATCGATAAAAGTCACTTTGCCAAAAACTTATTGCGGCTTCTACCCTGTGACAGAAATGTTCTTTCTGGCACTTAACGAATTAATATCATTAACGCGGGACAGATTGTACATGTGTTTCACATATTATAGGCCAACATTGCAAGTAAATAACCGTAATTTGACATCTTAATATAATTTTTTAAGTGCTTCCCTTTTTTTCTGCTTATAAAACAGTAAATTTGGGAATCAACGGCTAACAACAACGATTATATTTTAGCATTAAAAAATATAATTTAAATAAAAGAATTTAAGCACGCTTGGATTAGGCTTTGCAGAAACAAAAGAAGATGATTTTGGTAAATATCAATATGGTTAATTTTGACATAAACGCTACACTAGGTGTTGGTCTAATAAATGTTTTAAACACTGGTAGTTTTGGCTGCTGTAACACAAAAAAGTCCCAACTTTGGGATAAAGTATACCACATCATAGCTTAAAAACCACACTGGCAGCAAATGATCTTTGGATATGTCTTTTTATGTATTAGTGAGATTAAAATCCTTACTCTGATACTTATAATAAGTATTTAATAGGTAATATAAGCAATAAAAAGTATCAAATGATAGCCTACCGTCTCCTATTTGACACCTTTTTGTCGCTTTTTTTGATTTCCGCCTCTTTTCCCAGCATGAAAGTGAACTGATTAATGACTAAAGTTGATCTTCAGCCCAAACCGAACAGACCAGATGGTCATGTTTCTGTACCTCGGTGACGGTGGTGCTCTCAAAAGTCTCCCTGCTGTAGACCCATCCGTCACTGCACGGCACGCGCTGAGTGCCGTTGCCCAGCAGCACGACATCCTGCGAGAAGCAGGAGGAGTTGGAGAGGCTGAAGTTCAGGGTGGCTGAATACAGGGATTGATTCCCCGCTGCTGGACTCGAGCCCTCGCGGCACTGATGGGGCGGCGTGGCTCCGGTGAAGATGCTCACCAGCATGTGGAAGGCGAGGAGGATCTGAGGTAGACATATCCATATGTAGAGAATTTTCTGGTATCTGCCAAAGCCTCCAATGGCAGAGAGGATCTGATCGAAATTCATTTCAAATGTAGGTCAAATTGGCTCCAATGGAGTGGATGAGCCGGGGAGATGGAGGCGGAAGATGGTTGTAAATACCGACCAGATACTGAGGCGGTGTTATGGAGACAAACAAGATAAATTACCATGTGCTGCCGTGGTCAGTCCACGTGAAGTTGTTTAACAATTACTGAAACGAACTCAAGAAGGTTATCCTCCCTCTGCAAACACACTCTCACCTCACGGGCAGCGAGTGTCTGCAGATGAGGCTTCACAGAGATCGATTAGAATGCTCCAAGATGAGACGCGCGGACAAAGTTTTTCAGTCTCAAACCAAGTAACAAGTAAACAAGTAAAATTTAAAAAATCCACAATTAGTTTTCCGTTGTAAATATTGCACAGGGAGTAAAATCACGCACCCAACAAAACGCCAGTGTTGTTTTCCACTCGGTACAAAATATGCACATTATGGCAGCGGGGAGCGCGTGTGGTGTTACGTATCCGTGACTTATAGGGGAAGGGCCATAGCATCGCTACCACATCTCATATGTAAACAAAAAACAAAAAACTCAGTGTAAGAATCACGGGCCACCACTGAGGCGCAGTGATTTCACAGATTACCGGATTTAAAGCACTTCGATGTGGAAATCGTGTAAACCTCACTTGCTGCAGTTCACTGCGTGGATGCAGGTGTAGCACTCAGCTGTTACACAGCCTTCAAACACAACATCTCTACTCTCAATTCGCAAAAAGCAGGTTGTGCGTTATGTAAGAGGCTCTCTGCTGCCACCTGCCGTTTGATGCGATGGTAGGCACAAAACTTCTGTGAGCGGAGGGGATGCGGGGGTTATCATAGCATTCACCTGAAAGTGCTAGATATGAAAGGTACAGACCATAAAGTGCTAGACAAGCGACGGTGGGGAGAAAGAACTCTGTTTTAAAGGGAAGAAACTTCAGAATCAGGGAGGGGCAGAAAAAAGACGGGCACAAAGGGATCAGAACAAATAAAAAAACAAAACAAACAAAAACAGTAAGATGAGAGAAAAGTTAGTGATTAGTGGCATATGAACATCAGGATAGGAAAGAGGGAGGTGGAGGAGATCAGAGTATATCATAAGATTTCATTTTCAGGGGCTCGAGTTGGGAAAAATAGAAAATAAAAGCATAAGAAATCAGAAAAGGAATCATAAAGAAACACCAAGATAAACCATTTAACAAATGACTTATAGTAATGCAACTGTGGACACACTTCTTACTTTGCAGCCGATAATGCAAGGCTATCTTGTTTTGCGTTTATAATCACCACAGGTTACAGCGCATACCTATATAATATTTCAAAGGGGGATCTGTCCTCCTGTCATTTCTGCATATTGCTGCACTGATATGATCACAGAATTTATGCTTGGTGGAGACAAAAAAAATGGAGGTGCAGGGGTGGCACCTCTGGTTTCAGACCTACTCGTTTGCACTGATGCAGCTGGCTTTCAGAACAGGATGAAAAATGGTTGAGAAACAGTGAGAAAGAGGACCTGAGTGGCTGGTCTCACTTAAGTTACCCCTCTCTCACTTGTGCAGTTGATCAAATAGAAAACACTGAGGATTGCTGGGAACTGAAGTTGTGTGTCATCAACAATAAATTAAAAAAAAATTACCTGTGGGAGAAACGTGATTATCTGTCGTGACCTGTACATTTGTAACTTTGCACAAAATGCAAGTTTTATTTTTAATCTAAAATAATACACTCTTATATAATAACACTTTAAATGTCTCGACGTTACAATAATATGGATAACTAATTGCACTTTATATTCTGACCACTCTCTACCCTTCTGTACACAGTGCTTCCTTTATTATAGATCTATTTTATATATTGGCGTGTAGAAAATCTCGCAAAGTAAGAATATCATTGCTCAGCGTGACCACTTTGTTCTGGACAAATACATTTCTTGATTAGAAATTAAATCTGTTCGTTATCATGATTACAGCAAAACTAGCCTTACAAGCTTTCAAAGCTGTAAAGATCCTATAATTTTAAATTGCCCGCAAATGATCACCCCAACCTCTTCCTGTTAGGTGCGTGTGACGTCACTGATGCTCGGTCCAGAACGGGTTGGGTCTCTGGTTTGGGAGTCTTCTGGGTGGCAGCAGGGTGGGAAAAAAGTGAAGTCATATACAGTTACCCAGGAAACCGTGCGAAATAAAGCAGCGCCTTACAATTAAAAGCATCAACGCGTTTACTAAGTACGAAACTTTTCAACTTAAGCCGTAATAAATATTAAAATCATCAAGTGGAAATAGAAGTTAATCTCAAGATGATCATTGTGCACTTTCACTGTATTCTACAGGCGCATGATAACAGCATACTTACTACGGTGCAAAATATGCATCCACGTTTTTTTAAAGCTGTTAGGGAATAGGGATTTTATTTTGAAGGTCTCGGCCAGAAGTCCTGTTATTCTAATGCAGTGTGGTGTGACAGTGGCGAGGGAGGTTGATCGCAGGGAAAGTGAGAGAACAGAGAGACAGAGGGAGATGGCTGAAAGGCTGGAGCAGTGGACCAGGTCAGGAGCGAGTCTGGACAGCGGTCTAAGGTGATCTTGATCATCCAGAGGTGTCTGCGCTGAGGAACGAGAGTCCAGACCGCGCAAATCCCCCGTCACGGCGCTCCAGTCCGGCCTGACCGAGGACTGTGTGGCAGACACCGTCTTCGGCTGCCCATCCTGGAAACATTTTCACTGTCTAAACATCCTAGCTGCAGGATTGCTCAGCTTCACCCGAGTCCTCTCTGGATCACGGACAAGGAACCGTGCTTGGATCCGTCACCGTGAGTGTCCGTGTAGTGGCTGATGCACTGCTGTCACGATTAAATGCTTTTAATGGCGATGCCTTGCATCATAAGGTCAACTGATCAGGTCCTGGTACTTACTGTCATACTTGTACGGTGACACGATTTGCAAAAACCCAGATTCGCATCCGTGACGGGTGCTGATGTAGATGAAGCCACGCCCTCAGACATGGCATTGTGTATGCCCCACGCTTGAATGAACCCTGGCCTATTTACTGCAGCACAATCAGCAGGAGCAGCTGTTAGCGTTCATTGTGGGACAGTTGTAATATCTGGGCCTGCAGGACATCCAATAAGCACCTCACGTTTATCCTCGTCAGCACGGGATTGCAGCTTTAATGTGTTGTTTTAATCCCAAATCTGCATGTGGTGCATGTGTGTGTTGTCAGTTCATATCTGAAGTCATCTTTCACCCACAGAGTATGTGGTGAGGTTTTTAAAAATAGATAAATTCCCATAAGATGCTGCTGTCACAGTGAGCAGTGTGAGTTCAGCTTTCAGACTGCTGCAATGGGAAAGACGTTCCAAGGTTGCACTGCAGCTACAGTGATGACAGAGACCCGTGCTTGCCCGTGTGTCCCTCCCTTTATACATACACTTTCTGCACCGACATGTCTCTCTTAAGAGAGGTAACCGGCTATTCATGCAACTGGCTCACACAAACACTCATGCATATTCACAGAGACTTTTAGTGAGGCTCTATTTTTGTTCAGAGCTGCAGCACCAGCTGTTTGATCTGGAGCTCAGGTGAATTTGTTTCATCTGGCTTGTGTGTGTTTTTACCCTGCCTCGACACGCTGATCCCTGCAGGATGCAAACTGAAATATACAAGGTCACCGTGAATGAGCACCGGTGTATTTATTTCAGACAGGGATCCCAGTACAGTGTGTGACTGCGAAAGAGGCTGTCTAAGGTGACTGTGAGGTCAGCTGGAATAGGCTGAAGCTAAAAGGTTTGTCCTTTTAATTTAAAGTTACTGGATCGATTAGGTAGAACACTCTTTCTTCTCTTCTTCGGTATAATGTCTTTATAAAGAGCTGCACAGGGGACCTCTTATGCTCATTTCCAGCTCCATGTTTTATTTTTATTCATTTGGAGTCTGCTGGAGTAGATCTGCATGATTTACAGCTCTTACAAGGCCTTTGCACCATTTTTCTTCCTGTTGGCTATCCCTCACAAACAGAAGGTTTAAAAGCAGGTGGGTGGAGCTTATGTGATTCAAGCCAGAGCTGGATGCCTGTGATGATTGTCCCAGAGATGTCCACTCTCACTGACACCAACTGGAGATGTTAGGAAAAGTGTTAGAAATGGAGAGTTTAGAGAGGTCTGAAGCCCACTCTTTTGACCCACAGACATTATTTGCACATATCCTGAACTCATGATTTGAAACTTTGGCCATGTTTCATATGGGCATCCACTACTGTACTGTATATATGACAGGAAATAGAGAAAAGCATAAATGTTCCCCTCCAACCACCGTCTGTTTTTATTTAAGTCTTGCAACTTATGAAACCTGGTGTCTGCAGTGGGTAGGCTGTGGTTTTATGCAGCTTGTTGGCAGGAAGCACTTTGCAGAGTCAGCAGCAGCACTTGTGGTAAAGAGTCTGTAGGGAAAGAGAGACACACTGATTGAAGTGGACTTTGGATCACAGCAGCAGAAAAAGTAAAGGTCTCTCCTTCTCCTCTCTTCTGTCCCCTGCAGGTGTCTGTGTCTGCTGTCTATCGTCTGTCCCGTGTCACCGTTACAACAGTGGAGCTCCGGCTCCATGGCCTCCGTCTCTCTCCGCTAGCGAGAGGTGAGCCAAGCTGGCCTCCCCAGCCCCCTCCTTGTCCCAGGACCCAGAGTCAGAGCCTGAGCCCGACCGGCGGCACAACCACGAGGAGCAGTATGTGAGCGAGGGCGAATACAACCAGCCCGAGACACGTCCGGAGCCTCCCGACTGCAGGGACGCCGAAACCATCACAGGTGCAGAAGAATTCAGATCATCCAAAAGTCCAAAGATAGCAACAAAATTTTGAGTATGCAGCTCACCGTCTGGTGACAGGTGAATTACTAACTTTTAATAGTTTAAAAGACTTTTTTTTAAAAAAAAACATATTTGAGTTCAACATTTCAAATAAACTTTCACAATTACAGATTCCATGCATCAAGTACAGTTTTTAAATTTATGTTTGACTTATTTAACTAAGAGTAATAATATCTTACTTTTGTTCCTTAAAATTATTAGAGATTCTTCCAAATAGTGGCAAATATTTTCGCACCATGAACCCCACTAAAATAGACAGAGGTCAAATTTGCCAGGTACTCAACTGTGAAGCGAAGTGAAAAATCTAATCCAGTGGTTTAGTATTCGTAAATCGTGAATAGTATTTGGTCAATAACAAAAATACAACTCAATACTTTGTAACATAACCTTTGTTGGCAATAACAGAGGTCAAACGTTTACTATAGGTCTTTACCAGGTTTGCACACACAGTAGCTGGTATTTTGGCCCATTCCTCCATGCAGATCTTCTCGAGAGCAGTGATGTTTTGGGGCTGTCGCCGAGCAACACGGACTTTCAACTCCCGCCACAGATTTTCTATGGGGTTGAGGTCTGGAGACTGGCTAGGCCACTCCAGGACTTTCAAATGCTTCTTACGGAGCCACTCCTTTGTTGCCCGGGCGGTGTGTTTTGGATCATTGTCATGTTGGAAGACCCAGCCTCGTTTCATCTTCAAAGTTCTCACTGATGGAAGGAGGTTTTGGCTCAAAATCTCACGATACATGGCCCCATTCATTCTGTCCTTAACACGGATCAGTCGTCCTGTCCCCTTGGCAGAAAAACAGCCCCATAGCATGATGTTTCCACCCCCATGCTTCACAGTAGGTATGGTGTTCTTGGGATGCAACTCAGTATTCTTCTTCCTCCAAACACGACGAGTTGAGTTTATACCAAAAAGTTCTACTTTGGTTTCATCTGACCACATGACATTCTCCCAATCCTCTGCTGTATCATCCATGTGCTCTCTGGCAAACTTCAGACGGGCCTGGACATGCACTGGCTTCAGCAGCGGAACACGTCTGGCACTGCGGGATTTGATTCCCTGCCGTTGTAGTGTGTTACTGATGGTGACCTTTGTTACTTTGGTCCCAGCTCTCTGCAGGTCATTCACCAGGTCCCCCCGTGTGGTTCTGGGATCTTTGCTCACCGTTCTCATGATCATTTTGACCCCACGGGATGAGATCTTGCGTGGAGCCCCAGATCGAGGGAGATTATCAGTGGTCTTGTATGTCTTCCATTTTCTGATGATTGCTCCCACAGTTGATTTTTTCACACCAAGCTGCTTGCCTATTGTAGATTCACTCTTCCCAGTCTGGTGCAGGTCTACAATACTTTTCCTGGTGTCCTTCGAAAGCTCTTTGGTCTTGGCCATGGCGGAGTTTGGAGTCTGACTGTTTGAGGCTGTGGACAGGTGTCTTTTATACAGATGATGAGTTCAAACAGGTGCCATTCATACAGGTAACGAGTGGGGGACAGAAAAGCTTCTTACAGAAGACGTTACAGGTCTGTGAGAGCCAGAGATTTTCCTTGTTTGAGGTGACCAAATACTTATTTTCCACCCTGATTTACGAATAAATTCTTTACAAATCCTACCATGTGGATTCATGGATTTTTTTTTCACATTCTGTCTCTCACAGTTGAAGTGTACCTCTGGTGCAAATTACTGACCTCTGTCATCATTTTAAGTGGGGGAACTTGCACAATCGGTGGCTGACTAAATACTTTTTTGCCCCACTGTAGGACGTGTTATGTTAAATTCCAGCTCCATAGTTTCATTCATGGACTCTACTAGAGTAGCTTTGCATGATTGATAGATCAAGACAATCCTGTGCTATTGGTGTAGCCCCTCAGCTTCCTTTAAGCCGGCTTTCACCTGATTGGCTGCTCCGCGTAAACATTAGCTTTGAACCCACAGATGTCCAGGGGCCAGAGCCGTGTGCTGTCTGATGTCTTTATTTGAAACATTGGCTGTGTTTAAAACAGGTCCTCTTACCAAAAAAACAGAGTTTTGTGAAGAGTTATCTAATTTTATTTTAGCAGAATATTTTTTGTCTCTGATTAAACGTAAACCTGCCTTTCAAATGTTTGATCAGGTTTAATGTCGGCCATCACAAACCTGACTCGCTGTGGTCACGCAGGGAATGAGAAAAAACCCACCCGTCTCATCCACCCTCATCCCCTCTCTCTCTCTCTCCCTCTAATGTTCAGATGTCTGTAACAGCACTGACCTGCCGGAGTTTGAGATCATCAGTCTTCTGGAGGAGCAGCTGCCGGTGTACCGCTTGCGGGCTGACACCGTCTACGGCTACGACCATGACGACTGGCTCCACACGCCCCTCGTCGCTCCTGAGGCCAGGCTCGACCTGACCACCGAGCAGATCGAAGAGACACTAAAATACTTCTGTAAGTCTGCGCGATCGCACCAGTACTTTAAATGTTTCACACCGAGACAGACTGAAAGCAAGAAGGAAAAGCTGCCGAAGGCAATGATAACAGAACTCTCTACTTAAAGGTTTCAGGTTATAACTGCAGGATTAAAACTGAAACGTCGTTTATCAATATTAAAATTGCAGAAGTGTTTCAGTTGAAAAGCTTTAGAATACAAATAATTTTAATGACAGCAAAAAGTACAAATTGTAGTCGACATGCACTCAAATGGGGTAGATGTTATAAAGAGGTACTCGGGTGTTCTACTTGCCTTTATGGGTCTTTCCCTTAAAATCCTCTGAGAACCCCTCCTACATAGATGAACAAGACAGGTTTCGAATAGCTCTTTGATGTCTTTTGTGAATCTGTTTGACTTAATGCTCAAAGTTAAGCCATAAAAACATTTGGATACCAAGCCCTTTATTTCTGTTTGGCCCTGAAACATGAATGCATCTTCGTTTATTCTGGATAATTGCTGCGCTCCTCCTATATCATATCAGCACTCTGCTCAATTCGCTGCTTTATGAGTAGGCAGAAGAGGTTTATGGAGTAAGGACAGCGCTGTCTGCAGAGGCTTTCTCACATTAAAGATTAATGTGCAATATTAAACAATATTAACTCTTGCTGTCGTCGCATTACATTGTTCTTTGAATCTTTGATGGCATCTGTTTATAAAGTATAACCCGAGCGACCAAGCGTCCGCCATAAAATCTGTGCAAAATCAAACATGCGGATCATCAAGATGCAGATGAAGGAGGACGTGCAGCTGGTGGGCGTGACACAACACGATGTGATTGACATTTTGAAGATCAGATACATTTGAGTAGAGTGATCTTCAATAAGATGTTAATGTTAGATTTGGGTTGTTTGTTTTCTATTCTAATCTAGTCTCGTCTGTCTTTGTCCTGTATGGATAAAGCTGGTATTTCAGCTTCTGTCCACATGGTTGTCTCTAATAACCCAGTATGAAAAAGTGGACAAAACGAAAATACGGCGTGTAAAATGTGAATAAAGGCAGAATGCACTGATCTGCAAATCAATGATAAATTTAAGTTAAGTTTAAACATTTCATTTTTTCTGCTATCTGTGTTCTCTTGTGGATAAAATATGGGTTTATGAGATTTGGAAATCGCTGCATTATCTTTTTATTCATATTTTTACTTACTTAATACTTTGGGAATTGGGGTTGTATAGTTGGTAAAATCTCTCCTATGGCTTTTGCAAATGACTTTTTCCTTGACCCACATGGAAAACTTGCACGATGGAAAGATGTGAAGAAGAATTTAGGTCGTCTAATGAAAAGAGGGAGAATCTGACATCTTAGCATACAGCTAAGTTGTTTAATTGCTGAGGAAGTTTGATTACGGGTTGCCAGTCTATTGTGTTAGCAGCGGTGCTAAAGAATGAGTCAGAAGACAGAGGAAGTGAGGTAATGAAAGAAAGGTGAAAATGAGAGAAGTGGGAGTCACTTCTATTGACTCTGTCCTGGATAATGCATCCTCGCCTGTCCAATCATAACACAACTTCCACTTCACCTCCGCAGCTGTGGAACCGAAACGGATGCACACACGCTCTCTCTCATCTCTCCGCCTACCTTGTACTCGCTCCACCAACACAGGGACGTCCGTGTGGGTGGAGGGTAATATAGTCTGTGAGCCTGTGATACAGTAGCTGAGCAGTGGAATGAGAGAGACAGAAAGCAAATGGATCAGTGTTTTGGACCAGCGGTCGATTGTCATCAAGGCAAGTGGAGGATACGGACAGCAAGAGCAAAGATTAGAAAGGGATGAGTGTGGGCCGGAGGACTGCTCAATGTTAAGATGTGATCAAATGATTGGGATATTAGTTTCTTTTCAGCACTCTGATTTTTGTTGAATGTCGTTGTTCCTCTTTGCTTCCTGACTGCGGTGGATTACAGGCTGCAGTCTCATCATTTCAGAGCTCCAGTAATGCAGACAAGCTATATTATTTCTTGCTGATAGTTTTGCTCCGGTGTTTGTTTCTTAGTTAGTTCGCCTCACTAAGATGACGCATGTCTCCTGTCTAATTTCCACGGCTATCTGTTGTACCCCTGTAAACCAGCGCTGATCACTATTTCAGTGCCATCACCTAAATTTGCTTTCAGAAATGGGAAGTTTTTGTGTTGTTTAGAGTACCAACAGGATTACAGAGGCTTACCATAATGGATTCGATAACTTTGTGCAGCACGTTATCGATTCGAGCTCTGAAGTCAATAATTGCTGCCAACCCCGCGGCAGCAGAGCCACACGCTGTGCGCCATGGAACACGACCCTTTCCCCTTTAACGCCTGCTCGTGCATTTCCAAACAGTGGTGATGGAAGTGTTGCACGCTATACGTGGTACATCCACTTCCTCTGAGTGTATAAATACTCTTTGTGTTACATAATGGGGCCGTTTTTGCATGCACTCACACATGTTTGCAGATCACAACTCAAGTGATGGGATGACCAGAAGGTCATTCAGCGTTTTGATGTTCGGTTGGGTTTTCTTTTTTTGGTTTTTCCACAGTGCTATGTGCAGACAGAGTGGGCCAGATGACGAAAACCTACAATGACATTGATGCTGTCACACGTTTGTTGGAAGAGGTGAGGTATTTTAATTTTGCCAGTTCTATGAGGGTAAATTGAAGCTTTTCTTTTTTTAATCAGACCAAATGATAATGAGATGTTCCTCTCCTCTGTTTGCTTCTCCTACATTGCAACCAATAGAAAGAGAGAGATCTGGAGCTTGCTGCAAAGATTGGCCAGTCGCTCCTTAAGAAGAACCGGACTCTCACAGAGCAGAAGGAGTATTTGGAGGAACAAGTGGGACAAATCACAGAGGAGGTATGCCTCACAGAAATTTAGACCAGGAAAAAATGTTTTGGTGCTACAGGTGTTGAACAGTACCTGTCCTCCTGCAGGTTGCCCAGCTGCACCATGAGCTGAACCTCAAGGATGAGCTGCTGCAGTTTTACACCAATGCAGCTGAAGAGATCGAGGATGAATCCAGCAGCTCCCCAACGTTAGTTTCCTTTCTTAATGTCACTCCTAAAATGTGTGAATACTGTTACCATTTCACAGGTGTAAAAATACAACCTCACTTGTACTGGCTGTAAATTCCATGATAAAATTTGTGTTTGTCTCCTGAAGGGGTAAAAAAAGCAAAGTGGAAACTGCTTCAGGAGGCTTTGTGAGCGACACGCTCCAAAAGAAACTCAAAGAGCTGGAAGAGGAGAACCTGTCACTCCGCTCAGAGGTATCACACGCAGTATTGAGGAAAACACGACGAGGTGAGTTACTGAAACGGCTCAGAGTATTTTGTGTAATTGTGGACGTCTACTCGCAGGCTAACCATCTAAAGTCAGAGACCGAAACTTATGAAGAAAAGGAGCAGCAGCTTGTGAACGACTGTGTCAAAGAGCTCAGTGAGTTTTGTCTTGCCACCAATTTCTTTTTTGGAGCTTCTGTGTGTGAAATTGCCTGTTTTTCTTTACACAACTCCCTCCGAGAGTTTGCATGCTGTGTAATATTTGAATAAAAACACAATGCAATCACTCTACAGTATATAATATGGCTGCAGCTTCCAGGGCAGAATATTGAAGCCAGAGTGGAAGTGCCTTAAATCTGGATTCTACTGGATGGCAAAAGCTGTGGTAGACTTCCAGTCCGATACGTAACTGTCCCAAAAGTCTATGAGAAAATGGCTTTATGACTTGACCTCTTTAAACACTTTCCTGCTGAGTTTGACTTGGTTCGGATCATGCTGGATAAAAAGTTAAGTCTGTGAAGGGTTATCTTTGGTAACAAACTCCAAGTTCAATAGCTGATCATTTTCACATTTTGTCACATCTTGTCAAGTAGTAGTTCGAGTTTGTTGTTTCATAGTGAGACTCTTTCTTCTTCATCACATCTGCGGCTTTGCAATAAAGTAACAGCGAAAATGCATCGTCAAAGCAGTACTTCAGAAATCATTGAGTGATGTCATGGTAGCTACATCCACCTTTTATATTGTCTATGGCAATGACGCAACTCATTTAGAATCACATCTTGTTACAACTTTATCTAATTTTTAATTGGATTTAATCAGCATTTTTGAAGAGCAGACAACAGACTGAAAAATATATAGTGAAAAAATGTTTTTTTTGTGGAAGGGTGGAGTGCCCACTCCGGGTCAGGGACAAGTTCCTGCCCCAAGTGGAGGAGTTTAAGTATCTCGGGGTCTTGTTCACGAGTGAAGGGAGCGGGAGATCGACAGACGGATTGGTGCGGCGGCCGCAGTGATGCGGACGCTGTACGGGTCTGTTGTGGTGAAGAGAGAGCTGAGTGTAAAAGCGAAACACTCAATTTACCGGTCGATCTACGTACCTATGGTCACGAGCTGTTGGTAGTGACCGAAAGAACGAGATCGTGAATACAAGCGGTGGAAATGAGCTTCCTCCAAAGGGTGGCTGGCCTCTCCCTTAGAGGTAGGGTGAGAAGTTCGGCCATTCGGGAGGGGCTCAGAGTAGAGCCGCTGCTCCTCCACATCGAAAGGAGCCAGCTGAGGTGATTCGGGCATCTGACAAGGATTCCTCCTGGGTGAGATTTTCCGGGAGGCCCCGGGACAGACCTGGGACATGCTGGAGAGATTATATCTCTCGGCTGGCCTGGGAACGCCTTGGTGCTCCCCCAGACAAGCTGGAGGAGGTGGCTGGGTAGAGGGAGGTCTGGGCTTCTCTGCTTGGGCTGCTGCCCCCGCGACCCGGCCCCGGATAAGCGGAAGAAAATGGATGGATGCCGCTCCCTGAGCCTGGCTGGAGTTTTTTCCTGTTAAAAGGGAGTTTTTCATTTCCACGGTCAGAGTGGTCGCTCACAGATGTATGACAGTTTGTTTATAACAAAAAAAATCCCCTCCATAACTCGAAATTTGGAGAAAATAACTTCAAATTTCAAGTAATGGATGGCAGTTTTATTTTTTCAGTGGTGGAATCAAGTCAAAATGACTATTTTTTTTAAACCTTAAAAATTATTATTTTTAAAGATTTTATTTCAGTGTTTCATTGCACTTTAAATATAAATTTGAAGTGTTCTGATTTCATTTATATTTTATGTGCATTTTTCTCTGTGCTCTTTTTGAACTCCCTGTCAAACTTTAAGGGTTGTCCAGTCTTCAGATTTCTGCCATAGCGGAGGAACTGGCCCGTAAGACTGAAGACGCATCACGACAGCAAGAAGAGATCACACACCTCCTCTCTCAGATAGTAGATCTGCAAAAGAAAGCCAAATCTGTGAGTATATAAGCACACAGGTATATACTTTGACTGGTTATATTTTTACTGGTCTTGTCCTGTTTAGCTGTTTGCTCAGTCAAAGCTGCATTTGTGTGTCTAGTATGCAGTGGAGAATGAGGAGCTCTCTCAACACCTGCTGGCAGCTAAAGATGCCCAAAGGCAGCTCACAGCAGAGGTAACTTCTCTTTGCTTTCCAAGCTTGTCCCCAATCACAGTTTGTTCCCTAAATACTGTGAATGTGAGTTTAATTGCTGTGTTTACAATACAACAGCTCCAGGAGTTAGAAGAGAAGTACTCAGAGTGCATTGAGATGTTGCATGAAGCTCAGGAGGAGCTGAAGAACCTGAGAAACAGAAACTACCCTGCAGGAACCCCACGCCGCTATCACCCGCTGGGACTGTACCCGATGGTGAGTTACTGTAAAAGTGTGTGTGCCTCTCTTTGCTTGTAGGCATCGTCTTCCGCTCTTAAAAGTTTATATGTTGCAGGACTCTCTGGCAGCTGAGATTGAGGGAACGATGAGGAAGGAGCTGAGTCTTGATGACCCAGAGTGTGAAGAACAGAAGTAGGTATTCATGCATGCATACTAGCTGCCAATTCCCAAACATGGGAACAGGTTTGGGAATTGTTTGATCAAAAGAGTTGGCAATAAGTAATGGACAGACAGTAGAAATAGCCAAAATAAATATACTACGATGAAAAGTAAATGCATAAGTAATTGTCAAAAAAAGTGATAAACTAGCCAGCATAGCTCACTAAAAGTCTTTTCAAAACTTTTTCTAAAAGTATACATAAGCAGTAGCGGTTTTTGATACAGGCGACACCGGCGGTTGCCCGGGACGGCATCATGGTGGGGGGCGTACTCACGCTGCCCCGACATCAGCCAGCGCATATCGGGAGTGGCATAGGCACCGATCGGTTTTCTATCGCCCGTTTGCTGGGAGTAAGGGCGCCCTCTGCTTGCGGCGCAGAGAGGAGAGGGCGGGGCGGCGGGGGATTCTCTGGCTGGCTGGAGCAGCATCTAATAACCAACTCGCAAAATAAAACAAAATAAAAACAAAACAACAAACACGAAAACACCAGACATTATGATACAGACTTATAATTTGCACCGATGTTTTTTCGAAATTCTATAAAGTGAGCGCGAGAGCCCTCTGTGCGCCTGCTCGCTGCTGAAGTCAAAGTAAACTTTATTGTCATCTCCGCTACATACAGTCCAGTATATAGAGAGACGAGACGACGAGGCTCCAGTTACAGCAGTGCAAGTAAACAAACAATATCTATAAGAAGAGTAAGAAAATAAATATACACTCTAGGACCCGGGGATCAATAACAATTTAAAATTTATAATTTACAGTTTGATGATTTAAAGTCTCACACACAACCCGTCGAAAGGGGAGGGGGGGGCTGCTTCCAAATAGAGCACATTTCATTCATAATATTGTAAATTATGAAGCCCCTTATCTATTCATGATTTGAATCCTGGGTTGTGCGAAATCCAGAGGGAGTGTTCGCCTGGGGCGCCAAACAGGCTAGCACCGCCACTGTACATAAGCATAGTATCTAGTCAAAGTTATGAATACAGTGTATATGAGAGGAATGTAACCTGTGACCTCACCTACTGAGTTTGGACTTTTGGAAATGTTTAGCTTTAGCATTAGCATTGTAGCCACTATCATGTTCTTTTTTAGAAGCCTGAAGTTACGATGTCTGGATGAACAGGTGGCGTATTAAATTATCAGCTAATGCTAGCAGACTTTTATTTAGCAAGCTGTATAGCTAAAATACACAGACACTGTTAATTTGTGCTAAATACCAGATCTGATACAAGAGGAGAGGATTAGCTAAACTGCTAAATATCATTCTAGCTAAAATTGCTAGCTATAATAGTTAAATTGTTAAAAAAAATAGTAACAAAACCTAATGAATACACTTATAATAAAGTAGTAGCTTAAAATAGGAAAAGACTGGTTAAAATGTAAAGTGTAATGAAATGAAGTGTAACTGATGAATGGTAATCATACAGAAATTGCTTATTAAATCGCTAATAATGGACACTACTGTCTACTACGCTGTCATGAAGTTCTGTGAAAAACTAAGCACACCATGTTAAAAGGGTAGTTGCAGCCAGGTGCTTATAATCAAATGCACTTGATTAACTGATCATCAGCAAGTGTGGGTACCTCTCTTTTGGCAGTTTCCTGGTCTGTAGCATTCAGGTATGTGTTAACATAGTACTACAGTCTTCCTAGTTGTGGGCGTCCAAAAAAAATCACCCAAAGTTCAAACCATGCAATGCTTAAGAAATTGCACAAAAATCGAAAGCTACTTCTTGGACTCCACTGCTTTCTGGAGACTTCTGGTCATAATTCACAGCCATGTGTCTGACAGCTAAATCTTAGCATTAGTGACAATGATCCCAAGCACAGCAACAACTGTGCAAAAGCATGACAAAGAAAAGAATCAAGGTTTTGTAATGATCCAGTCAATGTCCAGACCTCAACTCTACTGAGTTATGTTGCAAGACCTTAAGAGACCTGTGCACAAATGAATGCCTGGAAACCTCAATAAACTGAAGCAACATTGTAAAGAAGAGTGGACCAAAATTCCTCCACAACAATGTGAGAGATGGCTTAAGTCATAAAGAAAACAATCGCTTCAGGTTATTACTGATGGTTCTATAAGCTACATGGAGTATTAGTTTTTCACAGAACTCCATAGTGTCACAAGAAAACTTTCTTTTTCACACGGCCATGGTGGATGGTGTTCTTCACTCTGATTGTTAGTCGCTTTAAACGCTCGACTTAAAGTTGGGATTTGTTTAATGTTAAGAGTTCAAATAAATGTAACCTTGGTGAAGCGTTCTTGAGTCCATCTTTGGGAGTAACTTAGGTAAAAAGGTTTGTGAACCACTGTTGAAGAGCATCAATATGATACTATGTTTGACTGTGTGCAGGGTCCATCGGAAACGTGTATTTGAGACGGTCAAAAATGTTAACCAGACAGTTCGTCAGCGTTCTCTGACTCCAACCAACTCCAACATCCCGGGTTCTAACCAGTCCCTGTCAGCTCGAACGTCACCCCAATCGAGTGGTCTCTCCACACCCCACTCCAGCATATTTGGAGGTGACCTTAGTGGAGAAAGTGTAGCCCTTGATAACCGAACGCAGAGCATCCTAATGGAGACAGCATCCAATCAGGACAGGTAAGACCGAGATAAGCTGCTGTCATCTGCATGAATCAAACTCAGTTTTCTCAAGAATGATTTTATTTTAAAACATTTGATTGATTTTTGTTTTAACCCTGCTCTGTCAACAGCACAGAGGGCCAGGAGAAGAAGGCAAGTGGGGCAGAGGACTTGCGGCTTGCTCTGCGTCGCCTGTCTTTGCGCCGACAAAACAATTTAAGTGAAAGGCGCTTCTTTGAAGAGGAGCGAGAGCGACGGCGGGGAGGACACCCTGGACTCCACGATGCCCTCAGCCAGGAGAGTCTCTTAACCCCATCCGAAAGCATCATGTCCCTCGGAAACCTCCACCTCTGGGCCTCGCGAGGGCCCTACCTCCCCGACAAGCTTCAGATCGTCAAACCACTCGAAGGTGAGGTAGAAAGGGAGCGCGGAACGAACGGCAAGGCAGGGAGGAACCTGGAAGGAGAGAGGCACCGAGGGGCCGGGGCAAAAAAAGGGAGCAGGCAGGGCTGGGGAACAGAGGGGGAGAGGAGGCAAGATGGCAGTCAAGGGGAAAGGGAGAGAGTGTGGGGATGGACGAGGAAGACTGGAGCTGGAATAGAGAGGGAGAGGGGAAGGAGGTGGGCTAGAGACCGAGCCGGCAGCAAGAAGATGAGGAGTGCGCAAGAGTGGACAGAGAGGCCCCTGTCTCTGATGCTCTTCAACTCTTTCTGGTCTCTGATGCATCATCACAAGTCTGGCAGCTTTGCATCTCCACACAGCTATTACAAAGAAACCCAGCCCAGAGGGTGGCTTTGAGCACTCATGCACTACACGGAGGAAGTAAGACGGAGTCTATCCAAATCTCTGGCTGCTGCTCATGAACTGATCGGGGGCTAAAAGGGGAAACAGGCAGACCTTAGGTCTATACAGTGTGATAGAGTCACAGTAGTATTCAGTCAGCATGTACAATTAAGGAGCTGGTGTCTTAGATTTAACCTTAAAGAAGATTATGCTCATTTCCAGATCAGTGCCAAATATTTATTACTGGACTCTGTGCTAGATTAGTTTTATATGATTCACAGTTCAAACTAACCTTATTTATCTTTACTGAACCTTGGTACCGTTGTCAGAATCGGAGTGTTGTGGCTTCCTGCCTGTTCTTTTTAAGGCGCGTGTTTTCTGATTGGTTGTCGCTCGCAAACAGAAGGTTTAACTCTACTGACAAACAGTGTTGCCAACTTAGCGAGTTTGTCGCTATATTTAGTAAGTTTTCAGATCCCCTTAGCGACTTTTTTTCTAAAAAGCAACCCGTGCCAAAGCGCTCATAGGCGGCGGATCGTCCTCACGCAGAAGTCGCCCCCAGCTGCTGTCAAAACAGGACATGTTCACCCAGTGGCGGTCCTAGCCTGTTTGGCGCCCTGGGCGAATACTCCCTCTGGCCAGAGAAACACACACACACATATATGAAGAGAGAGAGAGTATGCATTGTATGTAAACGGCTACCAAACAGCCATCATAATTCGTCATACAATGAGAACAGGAAGAATCAACAATTGACGATGACTAATTAATATTAAAATCTGTAACATAATGAATTGTTTGGAGTTTAGTCTGTTACTGCTACTATTTCTTCTTGGAGCAACTGTAACGCACATAATTTCCTTAGGGATTAATAAAGTATTCTGA
>NW_024582658.1:186631-195818 GCF_018398535.1 Haplochromis burtoni | reverse complement strand
AAGCCGCTGCTCCCGCCCTGACTATAACAGTCAGTTCTTCTTTTACTCTTACTTTTTGTGGATCACAAGGTTTAAAACTACTTTAAAAACACACACAAACAAACACAAAAAGTAACTCCGCCAGACTGCCTATTTCGGGTTACTTTTGCCGGTACCAAGCCTGGATAAAGGAGGAGAGTTGGAATTGTGACATAATAAAAAAACAATAATTGCTAAAAGAAATTTAATTTGTAGTTCTAAATATATCCTAAATGCATTTAGGCTGTTTTTTACTGACTTTATGTCTCTTCCACAATGTTATTTCTCTCTCCTACAACGTAGTTTTCAAATACATAAGCATCACCAATTATGCTAATTAAGTGATGACGTCATTTAGCGACTTCTAGCGACTTTTAGGACAACCAATAGCGATTTTCCTTACTGAGGAGTTGGCAACACTGCTGTCAAAGTTGACAAAATTAGGGAAACCTGCTCGTGCTGGCCATTAAGAGAAGTGTGAATCGCGAGCTTCAGGGATTATTTGCACATACTCTGAGGTCTTTATATGAAACTTTGGCTATGTTTATTATGATATGTAATGGTATACTCTGTATGCAATAGAAAATAATGCTAAGTAGAATAGAACTACTCAAAACATGTTCCTTTGGCCTGTGCTGCCCTCTGCTGGTAATATTTTATACTTTATTTAAACTGAATCTATCCCCCCTGCAGAAGCCCTGCTATTGTGGATTTGTTTATATGTATTCTTATATATTTATACACGTTGTTCTGTCCATATTCATTCGTAACTTAGAATTTTTTAAGCTTTTTCATTTTTTCACTGCTCACTCTGTCACCTCTTTGCTGTCTCTGTTTATTTTCTGTCATTAATCCATGTGGCTGTCTTAATAAAAAGATTCTCATTCTGCTTTGCTCCTCCATTTCATTTCCTTTTCATATCATTCCTCTGATAATCATAGCTTTTTGATATTCACCTTTCTCTGCCATCCTCTTCACTTATAGTATTAGCTTCATCTTCACTTTTTTATTGAATGGATGAGCTCTATAGAGAAAAGGATCTAAAATACCTTTTGTTCTTAATTGCATGAATTACTGGCTGACACTCTGAGATATGTGTGTGCACAATATCGGTTTTGTTGCTGTTACTGCTAGTTACTTCTCAGTTACATATAATTCTTAAAACCTGTTAACGTAGGAATGCCTTTTAAAATGCTAACAAGTATTTTCAGGAGATTTAAGGTATAAAACATCTGCTGAAGGTAAAGCAGCCAGTTGAAAACGTTTCATGTTCCCCTAAATGTTTTTTTGTCTGTGTGTTTGGAGATGGTGCAGGTGGAGTTAAGTACATTAAGTTAAATCCACTTCTCTCCACCAGGATCTGCCACTCTGCACCACTGGCAGCAGTTAGCCCAGCCTCACCTGGGTGTGATCTTGGATGCCAGGCCAGGAGTTGTGCCAAAGGGCTACAGACCTCTAGAACTAGAGCTGGAGCAGGTCTGTGTGTGAGGTTTCTCTGCGTGTATCTGCTAAACCATCTCCGTTGATTACATGTACTGCTGTATTGGTTTAAACTTAGGCCCATCCTCTGGTAACGAGAATCAAACCTTATCACCTGTAAAGCACTCCTCTCCCTTCCCTGCATGGCTCTTTGTTTGTGTTAAGGCGTACCCATGGGGCGGCTTTGAGGAGGATGAACCAGGAGAGCAATACTTCCAAAATCTTCCCACCTCCTCAGCTTCTGCCTCACCGGCAGTGGCCCCCACCTCCAGTACAAGTGACGCCAACCTCGTACAGCCTTCAGTCACCCTGGCCCCACCTTCTCCGCCCTCACCATCACCACACCTCAGCAACACCGATGCTCTGGGTGAGGACATATAGCAAATTTTCATTGACTCTAAATACATTATACTGCCAAAAGTATAATTAAGAATGGATTTCACTCAAGTTTATATGCGTGTGAAGGTGAGCAAACACTTCTGGCAGTATAGTGCATAAATACTTCCACTTTGTTGAACATGTATAAAAGGCTAAAATGTGGTGACTGACAGTGACAGGTTGTTTGTGTTTGACTTCCAGCTGCATACTACCCAGGTAAATGCATGGCTCACACCAGCTCCACTTACACCTTTACAACCTGTCGGATCCTCCATCCAACTGATGAGCAGACGCGGGTTACGCCAAGGTGAGCGGCATCATTAAGTGTCTGTGATCAGAGTCGACTCTTTGTTATTATTCGAGCCACCGAAAGTCACACATAGTGTTAGTTCAGGCAGGCGATGAGAATAACAGTTCTCACTATGGGCACACTCTTTAAGCTCCTTTAGCCTGCCTATACCTGGTGCACATCTGCATGCTGCTTTGTAACCCACCTCCTCCCCAGCATAACCTTTTAATGCTACTCTACTCAGAGCCGGGGGCTTGTTGAATGCTTCCCAGAGCCATGGACATCGTTGCACATTGAAATATCTTTTTTCTTTTTAGAGTGACCCTGACTAAATTTATCTATAACTGACTCCTGCAGAGTTGAGCTTTTCTGCTAAAAATGGTCTTATAACGACGCTTAAAATGAAACTCTGGCTCTGAGTTTTCTTTGTATTATTGTAGGGTCTTTACCTTACAATAAAATAAAAAAAAATCGAGTAATTCATTTTTATAAAAATTAGTAAATGTTTTTCTTCGAGAAGTGCGCCCTTTTAGAAAGTTAAAACGGCACTTAATGCCACTTCACACACTATAGTGACAAGAAAAATTAAGTGGGAAAAAACGAATGCAGTTCTTAAAAAAAGTCATTTAAATACGCCGTTCAGATGCATCATGTTTCTAGAAGCTGAAAGAGTGCTAAATGTGCACTCATTCTGAATTTGATTGGATCTCACAGGATGGGTCTAGGCAGGACACTTAGTCAGTTTTCTGATAGACAGTGGGAAGGTGCTGAATTATACATGCAGCTGCTTATATTTTGAACACCCGCTGTAGTTCTGGTTTTAATGATGAGACCATCTGAAAGTGTGATTTATATATTTATATTTTTTTGTTAACCTAGATGAAATCTTCTCATTCCCTCCAGTTTAAACCCAGTGCCTGCATCGTCCTCCTGTGTGATGACCAGCACTCTGCTGGGTACTCCTGCTGCTACTCCCTGCACGTCCCGCAGGCTCAGTCTCAGGCCCTCTGAATCCTCAACTAACCTCAGGCAAGAAACTGCATATTCTGACATTTTCCTTTTTATTTAAAAGACAAAGTAAAATCAAAAGATTGTTTTAGCTAATTTCATATTTTATATAATGTCATATTTAATTGAGTGCATATAAAAAGTAAGTTTGCATTCAACTGCATGAGATCACAGACTTGTGGTATTGTAAGCATTAATGCCTTCCCTCTCTGTCGGGCTGAATGCTTCCTTTGGTTGACAGGTGTAGTTCCTTGGTTATAGCTGGCTGTTTATTTGGATAAATAATCAGCAGAAAAACTATATGCATTTGAGTTTGGTGTGAACTGTTCCTTTAAGAAAGGACATTATGTGTGTATTTTGTCTCATGTCTGTGCAGAGATGCTACACGCACCACCAGCACCTCCCTGGGGTTGGTACGTCTTCTCCAGGAGAGAGGAATCTCAGCAGCTGTGTATCACCAGAGCCAGGGCCTGGAGCAGGGTCAGGGCAGCGGAGGAGTCCTATTAAGCACCTCCATTGCCCCCAACCGAACACCTAATCCCGATCCTATGCGGCCCTCGACCCCTCCAAACTCTCCCACAAGACAGGGAGCTTCAGCTGTGCCAAGCTCCGCTGGGTTTGACTTCAAGAGTCCTTCTTATGAGAACTTCCTGGCTTCCAAACCAGCCCGTTCCATCCTGAAGGAGGTGACAGGGGGGATGAGAGGCAGGCAGCGAGGCAGGGACTGTGAAAGCCAAACAGACGTTAGCGTGGCCGTCCACAATCTGAACCTGGTAGACAAGGTGAAGCGTCTGGGTGTGGCTGGAGCCCCCGGAAGCAGAGCGATGAGCCCTGGTCCCATGCTAGGGCCTCTGGGTGGACTGCGTAGATCTGGCTCCCCTTTTGGACCTGATGGAATGAGGAGGAACCGGAGTTATCCAGGCATGGTAGGAGCCAGCATGGTCATGAAAGCCCCAGGGCCCCAAGAGTAGTCTGGATAGCTGCTGGCCAACAGGGTAGATGAGTAGGAGCCCAGCAGGGCCAAGGTCTGGCTGTTGATCAGTCACTTGGAGCCCATAAAAATATTCCCACTGTACAACAGCAACATGGCACTACTGACCTATTTCTAATCACAGCTACAGTTTTACACAAACACTACACCTCTGTAGTGCTTTACAGTGGTGATTCACGCTTGAACGAAGAGAAAAATAACTTAAAGGGTTAGTTCATCCAAACTACACAGCAACATCTTCTATACTGTCTGTGCTGTACTTTTGCTTTTGTGTGCCCAGATTTTGAGATATTGCTAAAATGACCGGACAGATTGGAGGCTCTTCTGTGTAAGCACTGAACAGTGACATTTAAAGACTTTCAGTTATTAAATTAAACGGTGATGACGAAGCTTGCATTCTTTCTAGCTTTAACAGGTCTGAATTAAAATTTTTGCCAGAATTCCTGCCGAACTGAAAACAAGTGCTCCCACGTCACCTGCATTCATCTTCATTTTCATATAAATTAGTGTTTTTCTTCGAGAAGCGAACTCCTTTTAATTTAATTATGTAAAAATTAAGGGGAAAAGGCTAATGCAGTTTTAGGGGGAAAAAAGTCATTTAATTATGCCGTTCAGGTACGTCATGCTTCTAAAAGCCAAGAGTGCTAAATGTGAATTTGATTGGATCTCACAGGACGGGTCTAGGAAGGAACACTTAGTCAGTTTTCTGATAGACAGTGGGAAGGTGCTGAATAATACATGCAGCTGCTTATATTTCGAACACCTGCGGTAGTTCTGGTTTTAATGATGAGACTAACTAAAAGTGATGGAGAGTCTCACCTTCTCTCTAGCTGCAACAGGTCTGAGTTTAAATTTTTGCCAGAATTCCTGCAAAACTGAAAACAAACACACCCACCTCAGCTTTATTTTGACTTTAACTCTTAAGATGGTAACTAGTTTCTTCCATGTCAGTGAGCAACAAATGCTTCTTATTAATCTAAAGTGGAAAACTGACAATATGTCTGCACGGAAATAAAAACACATTTACTTAAAGTTTTCTTAATCGGAAGCTAATAATATACATAAATATTTTGTCATTTTCTAATGCCCACGGATTGATCAGGAAAGAATTTATAGCATTTACATGCCATTAAGGGAGGAACCCTTAATGGTAGCTGTTCCCACCCTGTGGTGACATAAAGAATTGATGCAAGCAGCAGAAATGGGTCTCACTTAGAAATAAAGGGAGGAGCTTAGTTATTCAGGCGGGACTTGGAGGACTACTACTCCACATCAAAAGGAGGCAGTTGAGGGGGTTCAGGCATCTGAATAGGATCACCTGATGACAAGTCCTACCCGGAGGAGGCAGAGGATGTATGGATGGATGCACAAGCACCCCCTATGAAATGCTTTTGAGCATCTGGAAGTCTTTCCTTGTCATTGTTAGCATGTTGAGTTTTGCATGTAAGTCAAAGCACTCTTTATAGAGCTGCTGTAATCTCTGCTCACTCTCTAATATTCAGATATCTAAAATTCTGGACACACAAAGCCAGTTTTATGTAACTTAATTTTACATAATTGGGTGAACTGACCCGTTAAAACAGAATACACTGAAAGCGAGCTACTGAAATATCACTCGGATTCCTGCTTTGGAGACTGACTCTGCTGGCTAGATGTAGTACTCCCACTCTTGCCTTTTCTGAAACACATCCACAGAATCCCACGCACATCCAGACTCACACAGGTGCACTCTGCTAAATCTTCCATGCACTGGCTGGCTATTTGTAGTCACTGTAGCACTGAAACATGCCTTTCTACTTCAATACTAGCAGATGAAAATTTCATAAGTGGTTTTAAAAAAAAGTACACCGAATTCATAAAATATGTCATCCTCTGTCTCTCTCTCCTTTCTTTTGAAGGGATTAAGTGTGAGTCTGACGAGTCACTTTCACTAAATCATCAAATAGATTTCACGCCAGTGTTAAAGGTACTTCAGTTTCATTTTCTAAATGGCCGTTAGACAGTAAAGCTGATGGTACTTCCACTGAACTGGAGAGATCAATACACTGAGGGATTGCTTTATCGTGGTTGGAAGCTTTCAGCTATTTTTCCCTTATTGTTTTATGGTTGAAGAGAATGAAGCAATACAGTGCCTCAGCCTTGTGTTTTGTGATTTTTCCCTTGTCATGCAGGTCCGAAGGCGCTCACGCAACCATAGTTTGCACTTGTGTTTATTTATTTTTAAAAATCCTGATTTTAAGATATCTTTTTTGTAAAAAATAGCATTGTCTTACAGACTGTATATATATATACTGTTCACAGTCACTATAATGTCATGTGTAGATGAACCATTATTTGTAGTGCTTTAACCAAGAACCACACATCGCTGTAAGTATCTGGGTGAGCATGTAATCAGGGTTTTTCCAAATAAAAAGTCATCAAACAATCATTTATTAATAGGATTTCTTTTCCCTTTCTGTGTGATGGAGTTTTAAAGCATGACTCAGAATTGAAGAGGGGGTAATAACGACGTAAAGAAAAGCCACACACGCAGGAAATGATTACTTGGCCTCCTCCAGCAGATGGTGCTCACAAATAACTCGACACGCGACGGCGAGGATGTGTATTGCGTTCATCTGTCTGTCTACAGTCATCATCCATTACCCATTCACCATCTGGATCTCGTGGAGGGGATATGACGAAGGCTGCTTATTAAACTTAGGCTGGCCACAGGTGAATGAGAGGTGAGCAATAACCAAAAAATGTCACAGTGGCAGGCGGCGAGTCTAATTAGAAAAAATAAACTGGTTTCAAATGCCAGTGACGTCGCTCATGTCAGATATTTGTCATCTTACAGAAGCATTTTGATAATCTTATTTCATAACCTTATTTTTGTTGGATGTAATGACACAGCCCCAACAGATGAGCTTTGGTACCTGTCATATACCAGACGAGCTCATTTTAGGTGACAGTGGACAGGATGTCTGGAAGCATCATTTTTATTCAATAACTGACACCCAGACTACTCTCACAGGATTTAGTGTTTATTAAAGGCTTGGGGTATTTGTTTGTTCTTTAAAATTTACCATACAACATTGTTTCTCTGTAACGTCTTCGCTTAGCCCTGGATTGCAGACTGCTTGGTGGTCTTTATAAATGCTGGGCTATGATTGGTTGTTAACCGGTTCAAGTGCTGACATTCAAGCCCCTCACAGTAGTTCCTCTTGAAAGTCAAACACCTAAATAAAAAGATTTTTTTCCTGTGCATGTTTCCTTTTTCCCACTCGAATGTGGAAGAATGAGTGTCTGGACCTGATTTGTGCAGATGAGTGGGGGAAAAGCACCTAAAACAAACAGGATGATATTCTCGAGAAATGGGATTAGTAGCTTTTCCTGATTGCAAAGATGTGCACTACAGTGAGTGAAAAGATTACTTATTGATGGGAAACATCCCTCTGAATTTTTGATTTAGTAGCATCACACAATTGCTGCAGATTTGTCTGCTGCACATCCGTGATGGGAATCACCTCTTCCACCACATCCTAAATGTGTCTCCTTAGGTACTTGCCTGAGATTTGGTGACCATAGAAACCATTTAAGTGCAGTAAACATCCGGTCATGTTGAAGAAAACAGTCTGAGATGATTTGAGGTTTTGAGACATGGAGCTGTATCCTGCTGAAAGCAGCTATCAGAAGATGCGTACACTGTGGTCATAAAGGGATGAACATGGACTCGCGTAGGCTGTGACGTTTAAACAATATTTAATTGATACTAATGGACCTAAAGTGTGCCAAGAAGGTATCCCCCACACCATTGGATGGATCCATGCTTTATGTTGCTGCCAAATTCTGATCCTGTCATCAGCAGAAATCGAGGCTCATAAGACCAGACGACATATTTCCAATCTCTTGTTGTCCAGTTTTAATGAGTTTCCTCAGTTTCCTGTTCTGTGACATTAAGTGTGGTCTTCTGCTCGTGTAGATGATGAAGGTTTGACGTGTTGTGAACTCAAGGATGCTCTTCTGCATAACTTGGTTTGTAACCAGTGATTATATGAGTTACAGATGCCTTCCTATTAGCTCCAAGTAGTCTGGCCATTATCCTCTGACCTCCGGCATCAACTAGGCCTTTTCACTAGAGAGCAATGGCTCACTGGGCATTTTCTCTTTTTCAGACCGTTCTCTGTGAACTCCAGGGATTGTTGTGTGGGAAACTCCCAGTAGATCAGATTCTGAGCAGCAACAACCATGTCATGTTCAAACTCCCTTAAATCACCTTTCTTCCCCATTCTGATGGTCACGTCAAACTTCAACAGGTCAGCTTGACCATGTCTACATGCCTAAATGTTGCATGTAGTTGCTGCCACGTGATTGGCTGATTTAACACGTCGGTTATAAGCATTAAAAGGTGGCTGATGAGTCTACGAAGATATTAAAGACATATGTGAATATAAACTGCAATAAAGTCATTAACAGACATGCTTTTAGCAGGAAAATGAATACAAGCTATAATTATTTCAGGCTTTATTATTATTTTATATAGTAACATATTCAGAATACGTTACTCTCATTGAGTAACGTAACGGAATACAATAAAAGTACATTTTGGAGCATGTGTTCTGTAATCTGTAGTGGAATACATTCTAAAAGTAACCTTCCCAACACTGGTCCAAAGATATCCATGTTAGTGTTACTGGTGGCTGTAAATTCCCCAAAGGTGTGAAAGTGTGCATGAATGGTTATTTATCACTTTGAGTTCATCTGCGATGGCCTGTTTAAGGTGTACTGCTCTGGAGGATCTGATTGAACTTCTATTGTATTAATATTCCTTCCTACAGTCCTCGTTCTTTTTAACTGTCACTGCTTGAACCATGATCACTGGGTAGCAATAGCTACCAAGCTAAATAAAACACAAGAGCTATCTTTTTACTATTTTAGTTACAAAACTGAGCCTCTCGTACTGGGAAATTTACCAGCTGAGCCATTTATATATATTGTATTCAACTTTCTTTATAATTCCATCCATCCATCCATCCGCTTATCCT
>NW_024582658.1:179127-186606 GCF_018398535.1 Haplochromis burtoni | reverse complement strand
TTTCCACGCCACTCAGCCTCCCCTGGATCTTCATCACCCCCCTCTCAAACACTCCAGGTCCCTAACTGCAAGTAAGAATTGCTGCTCTTATACTGGCCACTTCTGAGCTGCCTTCACTACCTGCCTAACTCCTATATTCTCTTCCCTCAGTGTGACTGTTCCCCACTCAGCTCCGTTCCGCTTCTCAGGCCTCGTTCCCTCGCCCTAGCCACGTTCCCCTGGGCACGCCACACCAAGACTCCACGTCTCGTCATTTTCTGTCTTTGCCACGTTTCCTTTTTCTTCCCCCTTTGCACTTAACTGTAATAAACTGTTAAATCATCTACTGTCTCCGCTCTGGGTTTCTGCACCTGAGTCCTATTCAGTACCGGCCATCCGTCGCCGTGACAGTTTATATATATTGTATTCAACTTTCTTTATAATTATAAATTAAAATTGCAACCATTAATAACAAAAGTATGCTAAAATAACAAGCATTACAGGAACTACTTAATGAGTCCTATTAGCTAACTGGCCCCTGCCATATGTATTCCCAACTAGCAGCAACACTAAGAGCATCTTTCTAACAGTTCAAAATGCGTAGCTATCCCATTTTATCATCAGCGTCTTTGCTGCACTGTCAGGTGGTGGTGCTGTTAGATGAATCTGCGTTATGTAAGCTTGGAATCGGAGCATTTTGGAGTTCAACTCCAAACATCAGAGGCATTAAAGACTCCCTATTTTGCCACAAGCCCTTTTCTTTTAGACGCCTCTGAAATGTGTTTCAAATGACAGATCTGAAGTCAAAGGAAGGAAAGTTTTGGAGATGGATAGAACAGAATGAAACGCAGCATATTCAGCCAGTTTCAGGAAGAGCTCAGACCATCTGCTCATCAACGTGGCTGGAACTTCATTAAAGCCTCACGCCTGTTCCTTTCATCACTGCGTGGCTTTGCCCATAAACAAAATCTTGTCCATACAGGAGTGGTCAAATTGCCTAACATAGGATATGGTAGGCTTATGGTAGGCTTTGACCTTTTTTATTTCTGCACTGACAGTTCTGAAACCACACACACATACAGATGTGCACGATACAAATGGAGACATTTACAGCTCGTTCCACTGAAGCCTTTAAACCTTTCCTAAGCCTTTTTAGCTCTGTAGCCTTTCTGGCCTCAGCTCTTTAAACAGAAGGCTGAATCGATTCCCATGGATTGCTGTGAATCTCAAGGCTCTGTAGGTTTTTGCTTCATGTGCGACCTCAGTCCGAGTCAGTGGCTTTAATGCCCAAAACACACACATACACAGGCACAGCAAAACTAAACTTTCCCCCCCAGGGTTTCCCAGCCCACTCTGAATAATTCACCGAACCTGCTTTGTTCATCGATCGCCCTCTCCACCTCTCGCTCGCAAAGACACATCTTTCACTTAACACACACAGCCAGGAGCAGCATAATGGGCATCATTCATTATAATTCACCACCACTGTGGCTATTGTGTCTGCTAATACTTTCTACAGGCTCAACTTTATAACCCTTTGTAACCACTTGTTTTCAAGATCATTTCAAAGAAAAGAGCCAAAATGTCAAGTAGACTGGAGTAAACAATATGACTAACTGTCAGTGCCGAGCTATCAAATCAGCTTTTCTCTTTGCCTACATTGTTTTCACAGCACGCCAAAATATACCAGACTCCGCAAAAGCCTTTCCTGCCTCTCAAGTAGAGTCAAAAGCAATTATTAGGATTTAGATTCAGACCTGCTTTAATAATTCAATTGATACCAGTTTCCCCCAGATGCTTCAAGCCATTTCAATATTTAGCATAGACGTTAAAGCTCATAATGATCTTGCTGTTCTTTTGAAGATATTTTTGAACTTTCCCCAGCTGGCTCCCTAAATGATACGCTCTCAGACTTTCATCTCCTTTGTGCTGCTCCAAGTTGTCCCTTTATGTCAGCCTTAGACGTTTTCTCCTTTACATTCATCATATTCTAAAGACAACATCATTACCCATAATTCTTCATGTCCCTGCAAGGTTTTTTTTTATTATCCTGTCTTCCTTTTGTCACCCCAACCGGTCGCAGCAGATGGCCGCCCCTCCCTGAGCCTGGTTCTGCCAGAGGTTTCTTCCTGTTAAAAGGGAGTTTTTCCTTCCCAGTTTTGTTGTGATTTGGCACTATATAAATAAAATTGAATTGAATCTTCTGCGTAGGATGAGCTTTGTGTTCGTGTGATTATACAATGCTTGCAACGCACTTCTCTTTCCCTTTAACATAAGATTGATGTTATAGATTTTTTAACAAAATACTTATAAATAATCACTGTCCACCAAACTGTAGTGAAACTTGAAAGAGTGCAGTGCAAATGAGAAGTGAAACAAAAAAAGTGTCATGTCTTGTCGCTGTGACCAACAAATTCCAAAATATGCAACTTTTACTTTGAAGGCAAACGTTCTCTGTTTTCAATTGGCGCTATACTTTTTACAGATTCAGTGCAGCTTTGCAAGTAGTTGGCAAGTGTTTGCAGACAGGTTGGCATCTTGCACACATGCTATTACTGACTGCGGCAACCTGCTTGTGACAAAAGCAACTGCAAGGAGGTTTTGGTGCAGCACCACATACCTCTTTGCGACCAGTTTCACATTAGAGTCTGCCAGCAACCTCTACCAACCACTTGCCAACCTGTTGCAGAATAAAAACGTCTGCCTAGTTACCAGTGAGTCACTGACTGGTCTCTAGACCTATGGGCCCTCAGCAATTTCTTTTATTGTTAGCAACAACTCACAACCAGTCAGGTAATGCATATTTTTCAGATAGACATTGAAGTCCAATCTGGATGACAAACAATGGTCTGAACTACACAGGAGACTATGTTATTTAATTTAATTCAATTAAAATGCTCTAAAAGGCACTAACACTACAAACATGGTGGAAACATCCAGTTAGTGAAGGTAACAGCAAGTACACAGCTGTCAGCTGACGCTAAAGCTGCCTATGTCAGAATGATGCTAACCAAAGCAGTCATTTTGCCATCTCCCAGTAATCAGGAGGAGTAGTTATTTTACAAAATCACCAGGGAGAAACCATCCATAGAGACCAATATTGTTTTTGTATGAGGGTGTAAACATGCTGTAAAGCTTGTAAAGCTGTGTATTTTAACATTTAACAGTCTCTGGGGATCGGCTCATTTTTAAGCCAGCTTCAAATGGCCACTAAAGGAGCTGCAGTAGTTCCAGCTGGCCGCTTAGTGAAAGTTTTTTTTCCTGAAAACATGTGGCTGCAAACCAGTCATCTACTGCTATCACCTGCTAACATATCTTAGTTATCAAATTAGCTACACATTCTCCCAAGGACCAGAAATGGTGAGCATGGGCTCCAGTCAACAATTATATTTGATTTATTAGGGGACATCAAGTCTGAGTGAAGTGTACGCTATATATGCTGTATTGCATATATAATTTATGCAATTAGCAGTAGTTTCTTACCATTTAGTTGTACTTGCTTACAGTGGATTAGTGTTATAATATTCTTGCAAGTGCAAGCAACTTCACTGCAGCAGGCCTTTATTCACACAGTTTCATCATGTGTATGAAAAAGAAGAAAAGTAGAGAGCAGTACAGTGAGGAGAAAAGTCAGATCATAAAAGCATATATTAGTAAAAGAGATGAGCCAATGTTTGCAGATACTGAGATCAGAAATGGTAATTCAGTGTTTGGGGGAATGACAGACCCCAGACTCCCAGCTTTGATTAACTCCACCCGTCACACCAAGGCCATGGCTACAGTCCAGTTGTGGTCTGTATTTTTATTCTTTAGGCAGAATCAGATAGTAATTGTCTTTCTCTATCACTAGCTCCAAGGGACTCACTTTCGGTACTTCATCCTGAAGGTTCAGCTTCACTAAAAATGCACTATAAAGGAAAATAAACAGCTTGCTTGCAACAAATTAGTGCTTTCAGCTCAGTTTGTGCTAATATTTAAACTTTGCTTTCTTATGCTCAGGCTCGTACATTTTGCATCCCTACTTTCATTTAATATTTTAACAACTTGTTTTTCTAAATATATACAATTACACACTGACAACTGAAAAGAATAATTGTAATGTTGTTTTTTAACCTTAAATAAAGATTTTCTTAAATGTTATTTCACATATGCAGCATTTAATAATAATAATAATAATAATAATAATAATGGATTGGATTTATATAGCGCTTTTCAAGGCACCCAAAGCGCTTTACAATGCCAATTTAAAGTTGCAGTCAGTCATTTTTAAGGTTATTTAACAGAAAAAAAAGAGTATTGTACTGACAGATATAACATAATTATGTATTACAACACATTGATGTGTTCTCATAAACTTAGAATCCATTAAAAATGCAAAGGAGAAGGCGCCAGTTAATGGAAGCCACCATGTTGTCCTGACATGAACTGACAGGAAGCCAGCTAAACAACAACAACAGCTAACATTAAGGAAGCTAATGTCAGGCTCGAGTGTGCTAAAAATAACACTTTCCCTCTGATAGGCAGTTTGATTACATTCTTATATTGTATGAGAGTTTATTCTCTAAGCATCCAAGTTCAACAATATTAGGTCCAATAACGACAGTTTCACTAAAGGCAGCTAAAAGATGCTAACAGATGCTAACAGTAGCGAAAACAACAGCATTTACTGACAGAGAAGTTCAGGATATCCTCAAATATTCACCTCTTTATTGCTGTAGTTGAACAGAAGTGAACTTCACTGACTCATCGACTCATATCAGACTCCTCCAGAGTAAATAATGTCAGCTGAGGTAAACAGCAGACTAACAGTCTACAATCACTACAGCCAGAGTTGTTTGTCTTACAGT
This sequence comes from Haplochromis burtoni, assembly GCF_018398535.1. Taxonomy (NCBI): domain Eukaryota; kingdom Metazoa; phylum Chordata; class Actinopteri; order Cichliformes; family Cichlidae; genus Haplochromis; species Haplochromis burtoni. The sequence goes on along the minus strand of NW_024582658.1, from coordinate 181,780 downwards.
GACCGCCATAGCTAGAATTATGGATTTAAAATGGGAGGGGTGAGAAAACTGAATTCAGGAGAATGCAGTCTACAATCTACAAGCATCTAGTGGTGACATTTTACACACTGTACCTTTAAACTTTAATTGTAGTGAATGTATCATGTGGTTTCCAAAGTTCTGGCCATGAGCAGGGATAAGGTTTAGTTAGTGACCATGACCAAGACGACTCTGAGATTTTCTGACTCGGAGATTAAAGATTTGCTTTTGAGTTGATGTCCAAATGTTAATAAAAATAGTGTTTGCACTAGCCGTGCAGTGTGTTGGACATCTCTGTCAACTGATATGTAATGTTGTTGTTCGTTTAACTACTTTTAGCTTTCTGCAGTAAATAAATAAAACCTTTCATGATCACATTTTTCTGAGTTGATTTATCTTAAACTCTAAACTAACATGCAAGCAGAGCTTGCTTACTTTGGAATAGTGTATTAAGTTTGAGTTTTATTCAACTATCAACCTTTGGCTCTTTCAAAATGGAAAAGCTCAAATCCCCACTTCCTTTAAAGAACACTTGAGGCTAATGTGAAAAACCAGTCTTTCCCCACAGACTGCAGCGTTAGACTCCAACCTTCAAGTATCACATTAACATGTTCAAAGCGATCAGGATCTCTATGGATAGTTTTCTCCTTTATAATACACAGAGAGTGATGTCTTATTAAAACTGTGGACTGACAGGCAAGGATATATAGATTAAGAGGCAGCTGTGGCAAATCAGTGCCTGCAATGTTTCACTCCACAAAGACTGGTCACTGAATTGGAGCACACCATAATTTTTTGAGGTGTTTGTGCCTTTTGAAGAACATCAGTTAGCAGTAGTCTCTGTGTTGCACATGTAGAGTTTATAGATGTTGATATTTAAAGTAGCTAGCGTTAACTGATGATGATAACTTGCTAATCTAAACATAGCAACTTCTGACTTCAAAATAAACTGCAGCAGCCAAAATGTTAAGGTTTTAGAAATGTGAGTCAACAAACCAGAGGGCAACTTCCATTTTTTATATACAGCCAGTGGTTTTATTACTTTAATCACCGGGACTCAAAATAAATGATAGCAGTTACAACATATAACTTTATTTAAATGAGGCAATAGGTTACTTTATTTAGGCAAATTAAGTAATTAAATGGTGCAGTAGTATGCACTGTTGCCTCACAGCAAGAAGATCCTGGGTTCAAATGTGCCTTTTAACTGTTAATCCTAGATGTAGAAACACTTAAATAAAGTAGACCCTAACCCTGACTGGGATGTTTTATCTGCCACCTTTGATTTACAAGCCGTCTACTCTCACAAACTGTCACCAAAGTAAATATGTACTGAGTATTAGTCCATGCTTATGTTGTCATTTCGGCTCCTTGCTATATAAAAGAGTATGATTGCACTAGAAATGAAGTGTTTCAGATAATCTGGTTCTTCGGCACGCATGTTACGTAACAGCAGTTGAATGTGAATGGATCTACTTTAAGCAGCGTGCATTGGAAGAATACTTCTGCAGAGCGATAGTTTAAATCTTTATTTGGTTACTTTCCACAAGCCCTGACACCATCCGACTCCTTTCCACTTTGAATGATAAAGAAACCAGAGAAATCCAAAAAACGAAGAAAGTTGGACAGTGAGAGCTTTTCTGCAAAATTTGGCATACTGTATGTATATTGCATTATTACAGTTTTACAAACAAATGTACAACAAATACATCATAAATAGACTCTTATTGTGAGACAGCTTGCGCAGGGTTTTTTTTTCTTCTTTTTATCTTGTGCCCATATGGTGGTGGTCGTGTGAGCCATGACTTCCCCTTATGAGGAGTACTCATACTCCTCTGCACTGCGGCGGCCGAAATCCATCCAGCCTAAGTAGTCCCTGTCTGCTATCCGGTGGTTGGCACTCGGTCCGACGCCTTTGCTGTTTGCCGTGGAGTTTCTGCGCACAGAACCTTGGAGGGGAGGAGGGAAAAAAGCGTGGGTGGAGGAGAGAAAAAGAGCATGAGTGAAATTAGTATTCCTCTGAGTGAGGAGAGCATGAGAGAAGCTGAGAACTTCTCTGCGGTGAAATCTTACTTTTGATTTCTTATTTTGCATAGAGACGCTCTGATTTTCAAAGTAAGAGACATGAATCAGACTTTTAATTCCGCGAGAAGCTTGAGCAGGGCAGAGAGGTTTTTAGCACATGCAGGAAATTTAAAAATGTGGGAAACGCTGAGCAAATAAGTGCTCTCATAAACCAAGCAGTTTATAGACTCTGCACAAAAGCTCATTTTCAGGGATTTATCTTTTGAATATCTAAATTTGCATCTCTTTTCCAACTTTTTAAGGCACATTTTGTGCACTTAAGGGCACTTTGGCAGTTATCTGTGTTCATTACCAGCTTACAGCTTAATTTAATTCTTTATTTGTGCCTTCTAGAAGAAAAAGTGCGCACAATATTCGAAAACTGGCTCTCCGCACTGAGGATATTTGGCTGGTGAGCTGGGCTTTGAAAAAATGTTCTCATCTTCGCTTCATTTTGTGAGCGCTCTGCGGTAAACTGGGTGTCTTTTGGGCATTGTAATTGCCCGGTAGTGATTCTGGCCTCACATCGTCATTATTTCTCTTTCTCTCTCTCTTTCTCTCTCTCTCTCTC
>NW_024582658.1:166328-179107 GCF_018398535.1 Haplochromis burtoni | reverse complement strand
ACACACACACACACACACACACACACACACACACACACACACACACACTAAAGACACAGCTGAAGTTTAGCCTGACAGCGTGCCATTAGCCTCCCTTCCTGTGTGTCATGATCGCTGTATCAGGGCATGTGTGCAGAAATTTGTGTGTGCTTTGCAGTGAAATGACCGCACACACGCACACACACAGACACACAGATCTTGTAGAACACGTCTGCTTCCGATCTTTTGATTTCTGTTCCAAGTGAACTGGAGCAGAACTGCTCTCCGTTTGGTAATCAATTGGACGCTCACAGAGATGGAGTTTTTTTCCACCCACATCCTCCCACACAACACACACACACACACGCACGGCGGCATGCACATGCATACACACTGCGTTTCAACTCCCTGGCGTGCTGAGAAGATTGGCTGCAGAAAGACTCGATAACGACACCTCCCACACCAAAACATGCAAGTGAACAGCATGCACATGAGCACAGACACCCACAATCGCAAACGCACGATTAACAGAAACACACATTCCCCGAGGCATTACATATGAGTTTCACGGCGCCCTCTGACATTTTAGAGTGTTCACTGTCTGGCCCAACGCTTTCTGAGTCTGGGGAACTTTTATAATCGATATTACACAACAGCAAAGTAAAAGTACGGCTGTAACTCAAATACATATTTGTGTTTTATTTAAGCTGAAAAAATGAGCTAAAGAACGGGGTAAAAACAAAATCCAGATTTCTCACTAAAGCCACTGATGCCAAAATAAAAGATTTCACTGTCCATCTGTAGCTCTGCAAAATGTTTCAGTCTGTACAAACTGTCCTACAAAGAGACACGCAAGGAGTCAGTTTCAGTATCTGGACGCCAAGTGGAAAAGTCTGATTCTGACAGTGTGTCTGTGTGTTTTCCCCTGTCCGGTCAGCTGTCCGAGAGATGTGAGTGCTGGACGTTATAATCTACGACAGGGTCGAGGGTTTGTTTCCTTAGCAAAAAAAAAGAAAAAAAAGTGATGTGAAGTCAGATAGGGGGAAAACAAAAGTGAAATAAGATGGTATGAGGCAAGTGGCCGGAAGGCTCTACACACTAATACATGCTCTTTCAAACCACAAGAGCTTTTCAGAGCCACTAATTCATTTTACAAAGCTGGTTGTGCACTAATTCCCGTAATTAGCATGACTGAGGGGAGGGGGAAGGCAGGAAAAAGCACTGCGCTCCAAATACTACTGTTGCCAGATGTTTTTCGTTTCACACTCACATGCACACAGACACTTCTCTAAACACATATATCATTTAAGGCTGCAGGCATGGAAAGGATGCCACCTAAATCCACATTCCTCACACTCACTAACACACCTTTCCTGGAGGAGATGAGTCTAGCGAGCAGCTCACTGAGATTGGCCCGGGAGTCTGCATCCTCCTCAGCCAGAGGAAGAGCTTTCAGCTGGGGGGCAGAGCGCCTGTGTCGGAGGTGGAGATCTCCTAAGGTGTGGGTGTCAGCCTCAAGGAGAGCTGCTCAAAACAGGCAAGAAAAGCACGAGTCAGGCACAAAAACTCACTGTGATGGCGAGAAACGTGTCGCAACTTTTACCTTCAGAGAGAGCAGAGATGGGGCGCTGGCCCTCGTCTAATGGCTGGGAGGAGAAGGGGAGCCCCAAACAGCTCGCACACAGGACTGCCAGCACGACACACACACACAGCCCAGCATTCATCTGAGAGCGGTGGGAGAGGAGCAAACAGAAGTTTAATGAGAAGGAATCAGAGATGCAGTCCAGAGTGAGAAACGACAGCTTGGACCATCTGCCAGACAAGCGCTCCTTCACAACTGAAAATTACTCTGACTCAACACATTAATGAGGGCAGCATATTAACATATTAACACAGTCACCCGCGCGCAACACACTCTGGCCACATTAGATAACTGAGGGTAGATATCATGAATGCAGCTTCATCAGGTGGAAGTGACTTGATTTTTATTGCAGACAAAAATGTCCATTTTGATTTTGGGAAACGTCTCTGGAATTTGTTTTATGAATTTGTGTCAAATCATATTAATCAAATTGTATATATAAGGAGGGAGCATGTGTAGCTTTCAAAGAATTAAAGCTTAGCACAAAAATATCAGATTTTATCCTCTGTACCTCACTTTTTGTCTGTTTTAGAAAAGACTCTGTGTTTGAATTTTGAAATGATTATAAAGAAAGCAAAAGAATAATAAAAAAGAAGGAAATTCTTAGTTTAACAATCCTCATAAAAGCCTCAAATCACCTGCCACAAAGCAAATAAAGCTTACCTTGAGAAAAGATCTTCAGCGCGTTATAGGAGTGTGTGAGAGTGAGAGCACTTCTGCGCTGAGTGGGAAGGATGCCCCTTTTATACTCCCTGCTCAGCGCCCTCAGAGTGTGTGTCTGCGTGTGCGTGATTTGCCTTGAGTGTGCATCCTGTGTATCCCTCTGAATGTTTGAGAGCCGTGCGCAAGCGTGCTCGTTACAGTGATACAACGGAGAGCTTCACTTTTATTGTTTGTTAGCTTATCATAAAACTCCACGTCAAGAGCTTGTTTGACATCCAGTGACACTGCGTTATATGTGTGTGTGTGTGTGTGCGGGTGTTTAATCGTGAACGTATCTGTGAACATTGCACACGACATTGAATCATTCTGATCTGAAGTAAAGCCTCAAACTGCTATTTAAATGTTGAGAAGTTCTACAGTATCCATGTAGGAAAATCGAGGACATTCATAATGCATGTGTGTGTGTGTGCACACGTGCATGTGTGTGTGTGAGTGGGGGCCGTTTGGCCAGGCATGCGTAGGTGTGAGTGTTTGTGGACACCCACATATGTGTTAGATGTCAGTGGCTGCTTAAAAAGTGGGTGGAAGCACAAATGAGAATCTTTGGTTTTGCTCATTTAACAGTTGACCGATCTTGAAGTGAGACATCCTCACCATCCACCTACTGTCTCTCTCCCCCCACCCTCTCTGCTTCTCTAACCACGCAGTATTAACCCGCCTCATTGATCATGCAGGTGCAAATCGGTTGATTGCTATGGATCAGCTGTTATGGGTTAACAGTTTTATTAATGAGGCTGATTTTCCCGATACTGGTGGACGACTTAGAGCGCCGGGGCTCTTCTTACCTGCTGAGATAACATAGCGTCAATAAGGCTGTTAAATAAGGTTAAAGTGAACAATTGAACTGCACAAGAGGAACGCAGACGTCCTTTTCTCACAAATAGACTAATTAGGAGAAACATGAGTGGCGGGTCTGAAATGGAGAGGCTGTTGAAGCTGTACTTGAGCAATGTTTCAAAGCAGCTACAGTTTACAGTATGCTTACATCTCCATGAAATATGGATTATTGGTTATTTGCTGTCAAATAAGTGGAAAATCAATCACAATTCCAAGATTCTTTGAGGGGTTTCTGTTAAAAGCAATAACTGTTCTTGACATTTACCTTCTTTACTTTGCTTTTTTTTTGCCAGTGCAGATGAAAAATCTCTTTAAAGACACCATATACTGTTTAAAAGATGAAGATTTTAAATGTACACCTATACACATTTATTTATTTATTTTAACCTGTCCTGTCCAGAAGTTGTACTGCCAGACATATATAAAGACACTGAGAGTTAGCTGCATTTAAGCCACAAGTCACAAATAGAAGCTGTATTAATGGTGTGACCCTGTAACAGAGAGATTAGAAAATTGCTGCAGTTTTTCTCACACATTTAATATCATGTTTGAATTAATATTTTTGCATTAGCAAAGTGGAAAGGTTTGTAAAATATGCAAAGCTGCACCAGATGAAAGCTTACATCATCAGTGTTTAATATGAAAGAGGTCACTCGCAGTGTCAAAGACCCAGGAGGAAATAAATATGTCATCAGTACCAATATTCATTTCACTGTATCCTGTGTGCTTTAAATAATTACATATTAGTCATAAAAGTCTTCCTTCTCTCACCTCAACCAGTCGCAGCAGATGGCCCCGCCCCTCCCTGAGCCTGGTTCTGCCGGAAGTTTCTTCCTGTTAAAAGGGAGTTTTTCTTTCCCACTGTCGCCAAAGTGCTTGCTCATAGGGGGTCATATGATTGTTGGGTTTTTCTCTGTATGTATTATCGTAGGCTCTACCTTACAATAAAAAGCGCCTTGAAGCAACTGTTGTTGTGATTTGGCGCTGCATGAATAAAATTGAATTAAATCCCACTTCCTTCGTTGCTATTTGGTCAGCTGTGCCACTTGAATGCATTTAATATTTCACCAGAACAAAATGCTGTCGGTTCAAAACCAAAGAAACAAATATATAAATATCACCCTGCAGAGTAAATTTCTACATATCAAACTTAGAAAACAGTCCACTTTGACGATGTACTCTTTCTGCTTTTTGCAGAACATCACCTGCAGCGAGTTGCCTCCCTTTAACCCACATCTGCATCTCTAAACAGAGGAGGACAAAAGTGCTCGATTTACTGAGATCAGCTGCAAACTTCTGGAGTTGGAGAGTCAATAAATACGTGAAAATGACTCGCTCAGTCTAATGGAGCCCGAGTTCCAGCTGTGACTGATTAAGTGAATGGCGGACAGGTTAAGGTTTATCTTTTCATTAAGCAGGGTGGCTGCTACTCTATATCAGCTCATCACAGCAGCTGCGCTATCATTTGCAGAGCCAACAAACTATGCGGGTAATTTCTTCAGAGACACCCTTCATAACACGGTTTTCTACCTGGAGAATGTTGCAAGAACTATAGCTAACAGAAGAAGCTGCACACTCTGAAACGCCAGTGCTTGGTAGCTTAATAAAAAGCTGAATAAATCTAACTCATCATCATCTGCTGAAATCCCAAGAGAGTTCCTGGTTTTAGTGTTGTTTGATCTGTAAACTGTTTTAAGATATAAATACTGATCCCCACCAGGAATGAAAATGGTTTAACAGATGAACGGATGTAGCCCAACACCCCCAATAAATCCCACCCTGGACGTAGCTATCATGATGCTAGCTATTGGTTTTGGATTGAGCATTTTGAACCCCCAGAGTTAGCATTTTAGTTAGTTAGCTGCCACGTTGGTTGGTTGTATCTGGTTGAACAGGTGCAGTGCTAACATATCAGCTAGCTAGCTTTAGTAAGCTACTGCATTTCGTTGCCCTGTACCTGCGACATGTGCAATGACAATAAAGTTGAATTTTATTCTATTCTATTACCAAGCTTGCTAGTGACCCTGAATTGGATAAACAAAAAAAAAAAAATGGCCAGATGGAACCAAAAGCTAGTGATTTCCTTGCTTTTGGTCAGTGGCTTAATAAGCTAGCTTACTAAGCTTGCTAGTAAGCGCGATGCATCCATACACAATGCAACGCACAGACACAGATACCCAAATCTCCAACACTGGAGCACACACTTCTTAGAGGGGCCATTAACTATATTAACAATGGAGCCATCAATATTATTTGTCTTAACTGCATTAATAATGCACCAAAATGAAGAGTAAAAACTGGCCTCACATTTGTCAGATGGACATTAATATGAATCTAAGTAAATGTCAGAAATCCAATGTAGCTGCTGGATGTGTAAAAAAAGTCATTATTCAGCACCAACTGCTGGGATATTTCTCAGTGTTTTCTGCTTTCATCTGTTGCACACTTGGATTAAGATGAATCAAAACCAGTGTAGCTTTATGAGTTTCGCCTTTACTGATGCAAATGTATATACATGGAGCAACGTTACTCATTTGTACAATCTCTCACAGCTCTTTTAGGCGCACTGCAGTTAGTCTTTAAACTCAAAACACTAATACTTCTTACAGTACATCAAGGAAATAAACATAAACAAAAAAGTGTGATTCACCAGTCTTCATCTACAGGTATAGATCCACAAAAGCGCCACGAGGTTTCCACACAAACTAATGAATTAGCTCTTTCTTGTCCTTACACATCAATGCCCCAAAGCAGCCAAAAAATAAATAAAAAAATCAGGTTTTATGTTTTATATAATTTGCATTAGATATCATAACCTCACCAGGTTGTGTAACTGCTGTAAGCTGTTTACTGACATCATAAAAAAATTATGGTACTTCAGTGAGAACCACTGTAGTTAAAAGAAGATTGATTTTTCCATGTACTGTAATATTATCTAATCTATGTGGCAACATGATTTCATTTTGGGACATCCCCAACCTATTTTTGTGCACACATGGATTTCATAAGGCGACGAGAAGCCAGCACTGAACATCAGGCATCAGTGGCAACATGTACAACACTGATTAAGTTACATACAGCATGGGGATGTGGAATGTGTGTGTGTGTGGAGGTAAGTAAGTAAAGTCAAATATTTATTTGTATATCACTTTCAAGATCAATATAACAATGAAATGCTAGAACATAATTACAAAAGGCTCCAGCCTCCTCGTGAGCCTGAGTTGGATAAACAGAAGAAAATGGATGGATTGACCAAAAGCTAGTGGGTTCCTTGCTTTTGGTCGGTGGGTTGTAAAGTGGCTTGCATTTGCACAGTAACTGTGGTCAGGCTATATGTCTGTGAAGGTTCTCAGTCATCCAGGTCATCGTAGTCAAAGGAGCTTGGAAAGAAAAGCGTCTGGACTTCTTTAAGTAGCTTGAAGACGTTTCACCTCTCATCCGAGAAGCTTCTTCAGTTCTCTGAACTTAGACTGTGGCCAGGCTAAAGCAGCCAAAGTAAAGCACCTTATATCACTTGTGTAAATTTGCACCATCAGCTGATGTGTCCTAGCACTGACTGCAGCTGAGCTTGACGTTGTATCCTCCAAGAACTAACACCACATTTGATGACCATCTCAATCCAATTAAGCCAGCACTTCTGGCTGCCACTTGCAAAGCTGCCTTTAAAACATTGAGCCAGACTCCCAGCCACCACACAGGAACAATGAGTATCTGCCAATCACATCACCTCCCCCTGACATTTTTTCTATTTTCACATTCATGCTTTTGCTTCACTCTGCTCGTCTTTTCCACTCACTGAAGATCACTGAGACATTTTCTCCAGGAACCATCAGAAGGCATGAGTGTAGGAGGTGAGGCTACGGTCGTTCAAATTAGAATTGATTAACCATGCGGTGTGGGAGGCGTGCATGTTTGTCTCAGGCACTTGCTTTTGGGCGTCTCTTCTTGGGCTGTGTATGTGTGTTTGGGATGTGGACAGACGAGATGGCAGCCAAGAGGCAACCTGTTGCTCTCACTCTCAGTTTTTAGTGGAAGTGAGCAAAAAGTCTGCACTCCAAGAGCTGAGCATCTATCTGCAGCACACATCTGGCCTGACAGGCGGGTTTTACTGCTTCGAATGAAGAATTTAACTGATGACGCTGAAGGAGATTTCCAGAAGTAACTATTCTTAAAGCGCGTAATTATAGAGACAACTGGCAGAGACCCCTCGCTGAGGGGTTTGCTACAGCTTTGGTATACAGTTAGTAAACACACTAAATAATGCATAGATCTATTAATGCATCTGTCTCAGTAGCATTGTGCTCCACTCAAACAAGCGTTTTAGAGCAGTCACGATTAAATGGCTTACATATTTACGTGTTTTATTATGCAAGTTTTAATTGATTGATTTCGAAGATGTCAGCAAAAATAATATAATACAAATAGCCAATAGAAATACGGCACAATTTGCATACTGAAAAAGGAGTAGGAAAAAATATAAACTTATGCAATCTTATGCCTTTCAATGTTATTTGGCAATTATTATCTCAGTGTCCACATAATATCTATATGTACGCACATATGTACACAGATATACACACATGAACAAAAGAAAAACTGCAAAATGTAAGCATTTTGAAAATATTTTGTTTTTTTCTGTGCAGTCACTGCACAGATGCTTGAAGGAATTTCTTCTGCATTACTTCACGTCCCAATTATATTGGCTTCCAGGCTAAAATGGCATTCTGTTGACTGACTGGACATTGTTATTATGCTATACTTGCCACAGTCACAGCCTTAATCTGTCAGGGTGTGGTGTGGAGAGGACACAAATGCAGGAAATCCGCCAAACAAAAGAAATGAAAAAGTGTCTTTTATTTAGCTTATTGTATAAATCCCCCACAAAAAAAAGACAAATTAGGACAAACACTGGAGATGAACCAATGATCTGACCAAGGGGGGACTCAGAGAGGGAACAAAAGAGGTTTCCACAGGTGGAAACAATTAGGGAGAAAGCAAAAGGTAGACAAGTAGTACAAAATGAAACAAGATGTAAGGAAACCAAGAAAGAAAACCACTGAAAGACAAATAAATAAAACAGGAACCGAAATTCAATGACATCACAAAAGCCGAAGACCATAGCATAGCCAGACAGCAGGAAAATACACTCTGGATGAATGACGCACTCCTGCACCTCACATGTTCTTAAACCTTAATTCAAGGATCTCAAACTCATTTTACACCTTGGGCCACATACTTTGATCTGTCAGTATCAGAGGTGGGAAGAATTTTTAGGTATCTGTACTTTACTTAAGTATTTTTTTTTGACAACTTTTACACCCTAAATTTTAACGTAAATATCTGTACTTTCTACTTCTAACAAAACAGACTTTAGGTTCATAGGGTTTATACGGCCGGAAGGACTGCAGGTGTCCGTAAGTTATGTTTGAGGAACTTCAGATTCTAGCTAGCGCTGCAGAAGAGCAGGATGCATGAAGGGAATGACATAATTTAAGGGGCAGGTAATTTCAAATTCAACATTTCCAACAGCTCAAATGTTGCAAGAAAATCCTGGTAGTTTTGTCCAGGATAAACAATTTAGTTTGCATCAATGTGGTAAATGTATAGTAAAGCAGCAGTCCACAACCTTTTTCACGAACTTTAAGGTGTCGCGGATAAATACAACAGAATAAAATGATACGGCCAAGACAAAATCTGTGTTTTTTTGTAAATATAATAATAAACGGGAATTCACTGTGTAATTGTGTAACTTTATTAGCAGTGTCCTCTTGAAATGCGCCAACAAAATTGAGAGTAACATCCTCCTCTCTACCCTTAATGCTCTCTGGTCGCTATGGTAACGCGTAAATATTTATTTCAAAATAAGACAGAGTTAATAATAAAAACCCTGAAAACCATAAATTTCACATGTGAGCTTCAACTTTCGCAGCCGGTACCAAACGACTCACGGCCCGGGGGTTGGGGACTGCTGTATAGCACAGTGTGTGACTGGTGCGCAGCAGCTGTGGTGCTCATGGTCAGAGTTAGGTTAAAGGGTAGCAGAAATGAATTTGGATTTCAGATAATGACACTTAGAATATCAACTTTATACCAACTGTATAGAGTCTAGTATAAAGACTATAACAGAGAGCAGCAGGTCAGCTGATCACATCATGTACATTCATTAGAATTTAGATTCGTATATTTGCATTCTCATGTAATATTATTTAATTATTATATTAAAATGTAGCACATAGTTCAGTTACCTTTGTACCAAAATGGTAGGTAGAATTGTCCTTCAAAGAGCTACTTTTTACTTTCTTACTCTGACTACCTTTCAGAGCCTGTTACGTTTTCACTTCTGCTTGAGTGAAGAAGTTGTATTATTTAAGAAAAACATCTGTACTTCTACATAAGTACAGAAAGTCTGTGCTTTAGCCACCTCAGTCACCTCACTGTAAATAAGTTTAACTACACATTTAATCGCTCAGCTATCCTAATATAAGACAAAGAATTTCAACAGTACAGTTTTTCTACATGATACAGAAATGCTGCTCTAATAAATAAATCTGTCAGCACGACTCTCTGAGCTTAAGTAGTAAGAAATTACTGTGTAAAGTTACAGAAAGGTTCAGGTACCTCATGGCACAGACTGTCTTGTAATTATAAAACAGAAAGTTTTTGTTAATTTGCACAATGATCCACATAACACAAACAGTAGATAGGGGGAAACATGAACTTTCCCGTTATTTAATTGTTGATCTATTACTTAATTACTTTGGTGTCGTATAAATTGCCATGGGGGAGGTCTTTATCAGCAGAAAAAGCTGTAAAACTGCTGTAAACGTTTTCCAGTGTACCCGATAAGAATCTGTGCAGGGAGGATTCTGGCCTGCAGGCCTTAGGTTTGACCCCCCTGGTTTAAATGCAATGGTGCACGGTAAAATCTGACTGTTTTCATTTCACATTTCTCATCCCACGTAGACTTTTAAACCAGAAATCTTCAATTAAAATGAAAACATGAGTTTGCATGCAACTACAGATTCTAATAATGTAGGCATGAGCATAAAAATGATGCTCCACCCATCATTTCTACACAGGTATATACATGCAGTATTAAGTTTTGTTTGAGAGGCTATGAGCTGAGTAAAAATAACCAAAACAAATATTAAACTATATTTAGCAACACTGCTTTGCTGTTGCCATGATCATGACAAACTGGAGTTATTTGTTTGCATAATTAAGGTCTAAACAAGTAAAGAGAGGTCATTCAAATACAAAAAAGGATAATGATTTGTTCTAGAAAACAGATGAACCCCACCTTTAGCTCCCTAAAAATAACTATTCCAACTACGTAACCAGAGCAACGGTGCTAATTGTTATGCCTGACCTAACAAGCTATTTCCTAGTTCTTCAACAAACACACTCAGACTGAGGCACTATCAGAGGTAAAAATGTTCCAGATTTTTCTACAATTACATGATCAATGTAGTTGTTCTCCCAGGTGTTACAATCAAGCTCAGCATTCATACACCGACCAAACCAAGAAGTCCAGGCTCTTGATCTTTTTTGATAAGATAAAAGAGCAAAAAACAAGTTCATCCGAACAATGCTGCAGCTCTTTACACAGAAATATAACTTTCACATGGTATGCTTTAAAGGTAGTGTCAATCAATTTTTGAGTTTATTCATCAGGGGAAAAGATATTGTACTGATAAATATGCATTGGTTACATGTCTTCTCATACTTAAAGTAAACCCATTAAAAATAAATAGGTGTGAGTGGCATTTTATGGACATGCCTAGAGACTAGCCATCTACACTACTAGTCAAAACTTTAGGCACACCTTCTCATTTTTGTTTTATTTAAAAAAAAAAGAAAGAAAGAAAGAAAAGTAAAGGTTAGGTCATTGTGTCTTGATTTATGCTCAATCATCCTGGTAAGTAAATCCCAAAGGTTAGTTCTGTTCATCTGGACATTTTCAGTGGGAGAAACGTTTCGTCAATCATCCAAGTGACTTCTTCAGTTTCAGCTGACTGCAGGCTTCCCCAACCTTAGAAACAGTACATTTGCACAATGACTGAAACCAGCCCACTGAAGGAACAATGGACAGTGAGGTCAATTCCTTGATCATTAATATGCAAATTGTCATGACCATGAGTACTGTTTCTAAGGTTGGGGAAACCTGCAGTCAGCTGAGACTGAAGAAGCCACTTGGATGATTGACGAAACGTTTCTCCCACTGAAAGCGCTACGTCCAGATGAACAGAATCAGCTTTTTAGGAAAGGTTATGTTAGGTTTCGCTTTTTTTAAATGACTATTTACATTGTAGATTTTCACTAAAGGCATCAAAACTGTGAATGAACATATTGAATGAACAATATTTAGTAAACAAAAAAGTGTGAAACAACTCAAGACATGTTTTATATTTTAGATTCTTCAAAGTAGCCGCCCTTTGGTTTGATTACTGCTTTGCACACACTTGACATTCTCTCATTGAGCTTCATGATGTCGTCACCTGAAATGGTTTTCCAACAGTCTTGAGGAAGTTCCTAGAGATGCTGAGCACTTGTTGGCCCGTTTGCCTTCACTCTGAGGCTCATTTCATCCCAAACCATCTCCATTGGGCTTAGGTCAGGTGACCGTGGAGGCCAGGCCATCTGGTGCAGCACTCCATCACTTTCCTTCTTGGTCAAATAGACCTTACTCAGCCTGGAGGTGTGTTTGGGGTCATTGTCCTGTTGAAAAAAAAAAGATGGTTCAACTAAATGCAAACCAGATGGGATGGCTTGTTGCTGCAGGATGCTGTGGTAGCCATGCTGGTTCAGTGTGCTTTCAGTTTTGAATCCCCAACAGTGTCAGCAGCAAGCACCCCCACACCATCGCACAGTCTCCTCTGAACAGTTAATGTAGAAATGTGTCTGCTACTGTAGCTCTGTGGGGCATTTATCTGCGCTCTAATCTGCGCTGTTAACTTTTTTGACTCTTGGTCTTCCTGCGGCGGTCCTCATGTGTCCTCAGTTTTATCGTAGCGCTTAATGGATTTTGCAACTGCACTTGTGGGCACATTCAAAGTCTGAGCAATTTTACGGACTAACTGACCTTCAGTTTTTAAAGTAACGATGGACTTTCTCTTTACTTAGCTAATTGGTTCTTGCCATAATATGAATTTTAACAGTTGTCAAATAGGGCTGTCAGCTATGTACCAACCTCACTTCTGCACAACACAACTGATGGTCCCAACCCCACTAAGAAAGCAAGAAATTCCACAAATGAATCCTGACGCACCTGTGAAGGCCAAGGGTTTGCAGCACTGTCACTACTTTCAGGAGTCTAAAATATAAGACATGTTAGAGTTATTTATCATTTCTTTCTTTGCTACATACAATATCGCACAAAAGTGAGTACACCCCTCACACTTTTGTAGATATTTTATTAAATCTTTTCATGAAACATCACTGAAGATATGACACTTTGATACAATGTGAAGTGATCAGTGTACAGCTTGTATAACAGTGTAAATTTGATGTCCCCTCAAAATAACTCAACACATGTCTAAACAACTGGCAACAAAAGTAAGTATACTGCTAAGGGAAAATGTCCAAATTATGCCCAAAG
>NW_024582658.1:165192-166066 GCF_018398535.1 Haplochromis burtoni | reverse complement strand
ACAACAGCAGATGACACTACATATCCAGTGCTTGTCATCAGCTCTCAGTAACCCTTTGTGTGTTATGACGTAAAGCTACAACCTCAGTTCAAGTGCAGAGCAACACAACAGTGTAGCAACCACCCACTGGTGTATGCCCGCAGGTTTGCTCTGAAACAGCTTAAGCACACATACTTTTACATTATGGATGAATGCTCTGTGCTGATACTGAGGTGGTCCAGCAGCACTCGAGTCCCAATGAATTCAGTTTCAAGTGCAGTATGAAAAAGACACCTGGGCACTCGGCTGCATTTAGACAAGGAAGGAGCCCCCGCGCTCCCTTTTACACACCTACACAAGCAGACGCGCATACCTGGAAGGAAATCATCCAATCCTGCATCCATTACAAACTCAAAAGGGAATAGTAAAAGCTCATTTCTCAGCATCCTTATGCAGATCTCGGTTTCTTTCAATCTCATTGTTAGCTTACCATTCGCGGGCCATATATCTAAATCAATTCTTTTATAGAAATCTAGTGAAAAAAACTGGAAACATTATTAAAACAGAGATTTTATTCATCCCTTTGCTGGACATTTAGGATTCATTTCTACACGTGAAGCTTTTCCATTTTCCTTCGCGGACCGTAGGCGACGTCTCGTGTGAATGAATCTCACAGGAGATGGAGCGCCAGCACGGACAGGACAGGGAGACCTATTACACCCTGCTTCCCATCAATTGTTCTGACACATGGGTTGATGAGACTGAACTCGTCTCACCGCAGCAATGGACCCACTATGATGGACATGCTCACACATATTATCACGTGCGAATTGCTCAGAAATTCTTCCTGTTAAGCTTTTTCTTTCTTTCTTTTGGTCCATGTTATTCCTCCCGT
>NW_024582658.1:155509-163322 GCF_018398535.1 Haplochromis burtoni | reverse complement strand
GAGCCTATACAGCTTGGAGTAAGACAACATGCATGAAGAGGATGATGTGGACAAAATACTCATTTGCCTAATAATTCTGCACTCCCTGTATTAGGTGGAAGAAATTAATATAATATGTTGGCTATCTAATTTATTTTTGATTCCCCTCTGTGTGGTGTTCATTTTCTATTCTAAATTAAACTGACGACAGGAGTGAAAAGAGGGGAAACAGACAGCAGAAAAGAGCAGACAAAAGGAAGAGGCTCAGATTTTAAAAAAAAACAAGAGGAAGGAAGGAATCCTTAACAGCAGGTATAGTTTAGCTGTTATTTAAAAGATGTTCAGGTGGTCAATAGTATGGATTCACTTTAATGAAAACATTGTTTCACCTGCTTTTTGAAAAGCTTCTCTGCTGCCAGAGCTTAAGGCAGCTCGTGGCTTCCAGGAGCATCTGCGCTTTCATTTTTCCACTTTTCACATTTCATGATAAGCTCATCTGTTAACACATTGTTCCAGCAGCACATAGTTGGTCCTCTGCGATTTGTAGTAAATGAGCCTTTTTCTCATATTTAACTTTGAAACGCCGGTGGTTATCAGTCTATGTAGAGTACACTCGGTGTGGGTTGTGTTTTGCATGTTTCATTTCCATACAAATAAAAGGCATTATATTTTGTATTCACTGAGAAGACTATGTTTCCTCTCAGTCTAAAGATTCAAGTTAGTTTTGTATTCGCTAAATTGCATCTCATCAGCTCGGGACTAATTTGTGAATGTCACAAAAACCAAGCCAATTCCAGCGAGCTGGCAGACTCTTGCTTCTATTTGGTAGTCCAAACATGCAAAATTTACATCATCTCCAGCCAAATAAGCCATGGCAGCGTACCCATGTGGTTCTCTACAATGAGCATACACTGAATGATCAGCTCCATCAAAACATGCATGATTTGGCACATGAACTATAAGCTTTTTTTTTTTTAAACAACAATACTCCTCCTGCTATGTTCCCGTAGCTCCATTAAAAGAACTTACGGTTTTACTGCTTGAGGTTAATAAGAAAAGTACAAACATGTAGTCCAACTTATAGGTTTTAGGACATCCTGATAATAATGAACCACAATAAGCATCACTCTGAGACAGGAAGTTTCTAATTTGAGAGACTGCACAAATGCAACAAACCAGTCCTACATATTTCTTTCATGTGCACATTGAAGGACATATCGTGGTCAAAAACGACTCAAAGATTCCTCACAGTGATACTGAAGGCCATCCAGATTCAGGTCAAGTCAAAAGTAAAGAACAGCCAACATTATTTTATAGCTTTGCCCTCAACAACATCTGAATCAGTTTCATCAAGCCTGGCACAACAGTGGCAGGCGTTTTTGCTTTAGGGCAGAACACACGACACTTCTTATTATTCAGTCACCTTGTTGCTGTAGACTGAACTGCAAACAGTATTAAATGTGTCATTGTGACTTTTGCAGAAGTCAAATTGCATGATGTCAAACAGGGAAAAGTGGGCAAACTGACTCGATTTCCACATTTAGTAATGGTGGGTAATGAGACTGTACCGAGATGGGGTCATCTATTTAAGTGACTACTACCTCATGTCAACCTAGGATGTAAAATGCAGCAGAGCTGTAACAGTCTGCTTGCTTTTAGTGTCATTATCGTTCAGGAAAACATGTAGATACACAAACATATTTTGTATTTCACTGGGAAGCCAGGTTTTTGCCCTCAGCTATATTCTCGCAAACTGTTCCTTCGTGTCCTGATCTTTGGCATCTCCTCGTCAGGACTTGTTATATAACAGCATCACTTTTCTTATTTAGAAAACTACTGGCGTCGAGGGATACAGCCCAGAAGAAGAGAAAACTGTCGAAATAAGTAGGCCTTTTGTTTTTTTATAGATATCCTGACCCGCAATACCAAGCATGGATCTGCCTCTTTAGAGGAAGAATGGCTTTTAGAGAAAACTTGCTCATTAATGCTTGCAAAAGGCTTCCAGCTGAAATGATGGCTTTTTTGGATTTTCTTCCCAAAAACAGGAACAGCTTCCATTAAGAAACTATTTCCTGTACAATAAATTTTCCTCCTAGCTGCTCGGCTAAAGCCTGAATCAGGACGCAAATATGTTATCGTGCACTTTTTCATTCAACTCGTACAGTATGTGCGCGTGCACATTTATCTGTATGTGTGCAGTCAGCTGCTATATTGACTGTATGTGAATCGTGCGCATCCAATTAAGTTGATGAGCCTTCATTAATTGACACCACATTTCTGAACCCAAAGCAATTAACAAAGCTTTTGAAGGAAAGGCAGCCTGTGACAAAAACTAGTGAAGGCCTATGGAAGAAGATGGGGTAAGCTGAAACCTTATTAATTCTCTCATGGAACATGGATTCCCACTGTCAGTCCTCCCGGTATTTATCTAAAAGCTCTAAAATGTCATCAACGAATTTGCACGGCGTGTTTACACATGCGGCACACATGGGTGGAGAGGAGCCCGACAGGATGGTGGTTGTTTCTCGGCTGCGGCGTTGTCTGCAGGAAAGCTATCCGTATGGCTCCTCTGGCTCTACTTGGTCTCTGCAATGAATTATAAATGATCCTGTGGTGTGTCACGGCTGACAGACGACAGTGGATATACTGTAGGTTACTCCGACTGAGCAAACAGCGGCATCAAGCAGCGAAAAGATATCTGAGATGGCTTTATTCCTACACTTATACTTAGACACGGACTCATGTGCAGTAAATGTGAAACAGTATGAGGTTTTTTTTTCTCTTCAATTTAAGAAAAGGGGCAAATGGGACTCTTTTCATCAAATCTGACTCATAGGGGCTGCAAATCAGACGGCTGTAACTGACAGAAACGAGGTAAAAGCTAATAAAAATATTATAATTAGGAACATAAGAGGGAGATAAGGTTAGGATCAAAAGGGAAGAGGAGGCACATCTTTTTCGTCATCATGAGTGGATAAACTGCTGATGATTACGCATGCAGTGAAACCACTTGTGTATTCTACGTGAGTGCATGTTTAGGTCAATTTTTTTTTAACAAACTCATTTCATGCGTATTTCATCAAAAAACACAAACATAGCATACAGTTGTTGATGAATGTGTCCCAAATGACAGATTCTGGTTTACTCTGATTGTAAGAAAGAACAGGGAAAATTTGGGGTTTTATTTGTGATAGATTTTGATATTCATCTTCAGTTATGGCCTCAGATTTCAATGTGCAAACAAAAAAAGGGGTCTGTGGCGTGAGGGTGTATGGTAGGCAGAGAGAGGACTCAAAATGCAGGACTTGGCAGGTTTACAAGAACTTAAACAGATCAAACAGTTCACAAAATAAAATACAAAAAAAACAAGAAACACACCTTAATTGAAATCTAGAACTTACTGTGTTCATAACAGAACAAATAGGAAACACACAAGGAGGGAATGATGATGATGTGACAAGGAACACGGGAAAACTAAGGGCCTAAATGCAGAGGATAAAAAGAGGATGGGCAACAGGTGGAAAACACAGATGGAAGAAATCCAACTAATGAAATGCAGGAAGCAAAACCAAACGGAATGCACATGAGATGAGGGACTATCAAAATAAAACAGGAAGTGGCCAGCACACTGAGACGTGCTTGACACTAGGACACTTGATAACAGACATGGAAACACACAACAGACTGGACATGAAAAGGGGAACAGACATTAAAGCAAGCAATAGCCAAAGTAGAACATGAGAACCACACACATGACGAGGCCAACAGACACGGGTTAAATGTAAACATACATGACTGACAACACACTCTGGACGCTGAGCAGCGAGGAAGGACTAAGAGACTGGACAAGAAAAGGGAATGAAATTAAACAAGAACTAATAACTAGAACTTCAACAAAACTCAGAGGCTCTCTCAATATTCTGCAACAAGAAGTCTAAACAAACTCAAAAACCCACGACAGGCTCTGAAAATAAAGACATACTTTACAAAATTCTTTATTTTATTTTTTACTTTTTAAAAGAATTAGCAAATATTTTATTAGCTGATCAGAAGCTTCACATTTTTATTCCATTTAGAGAAGACAGGATTCTGACATATTTGTTTAATCCAGCATGAATTTTGAATAAAAATAGCATTTTCTCAATTTTTCTTTTAGGTCACAACTGATAAAGAATTCCATATGAAAAAGTATGCTACTAAATCTCACAATAATCATTCTATGTGTCCAAACTTTAAGCCATAAAATTTTAAGGCAAAGAAAAAATGGTTGACTAGAAAATGTTTGTAAAATATGCTGATTTGAGATGGAATGACTCATCATTCTGAAGCTACAGCTGTATGTTCCAGACAAAATCAGCATCTTCACCAGCAACTCGTTTATTTAGTCAAAGTTTTTAAAAAGTAGCGCTCAACAGTCTAACGGATACTTTGTCACAGAGATGTTGCCAACAACGCCACTGGACTACACTACTCAGTGGGTGAGGTCAGACTGATGGGCTCCGTCCATGCAAGCCTGGGGACGGATCCACAACATTCTGGCAACCACTGCACGGAAGAGAAACATTTATTCCCTGACTGGTTGCTGGAGGTTATTACCTGAGCTGTTGGCCAAAGCTCCTTGCAGTCACTCTGGTTGCTTGCACACTGCACATCCAAAGAAGGACAAAGATCTGGAACAACTTTATTAGCTCACTGACGCGTTTCAGCTTGTGGCCTTCAGCCGTGGTCACAAGTTGCAGACTTGTCTGGAAGCTGCTAGAGCTTTGTGGCACAAGCAAGAAACAAAAAGTAAAAGTTGCTCTTTAAAGTGCAAAACTTTTACTTTGAAGCCAAGTGGGTTTCCAGTTTAGCTTCCTCTTGGCAAGTATTTAGCAAGTGTTTGCAGACAAGTTGTTGTCTTTTATACAAAATACAGCTTGCAACCAATGCAGTGACAAGTAGGTTTTTGGGGAAACTTGCATTTTTCCTCAGTGACTGGTGGTTGTATCGCATCCAATATGGAGGAAACCTCATGATTAATTTGTCCAGGACTTTATAAACACTTACTCTGATTTGAATCCTCTCCCTTCATTTTGGTTTTTGGAAAGTTTCACTTGATTCATCATGTTTTGTTTTTTTCTTTTTCCACCTCACGGTGTTTGCCTGGGAAGAGTCGGGCGCGTTAATGCGAACCGCAACTCACGTCAAAGCCAGTTAAGTACAAATCCATTAGATAAATCATTAAATATTAAACAAACAAGCTAATTGTCATTTAGAATGATGGACTCACACTTGGATGTGCGTATATGAGGCGTGCGCCGCAGATTTTGTGTTCAATGTTTGCGCTGGTGACACAAGAAGGAATCGGCCAATAAAAGGAGATAAGCAGCGGTCGTTATCTGTCATCAGGGGAAACCATTAACTAGATTTAAAATCCGGCCCAGAGAATCTCTATTGATTGCTGCAGTTGTAACGATCAAACACAATCTTAACAAACTAACCAAATATTGATCGGCTGAGATTAATATTTATGCGCCGCATGTGACACGTGCTATTGCTCAAGGAAATGTATAATACTGGGTGTTCTGGATCGCGTAGAATAACACAGCATATTGACTTTAACAATTTTTATTTTTTATTTATTTGTTGTGTGATTAGGCAGCATGAATGTTAAAAAAAGAAAAAGAACAACAGATAAGGCTTAAAAGGTTTGCACCACAGACAACAAACTGAAGGTGTGACTGCAGCAGATCGCTGGTCCGCTCTGTTACCTATTGCTCTGTAAGCTTTCCTGCGAGCTTTGCTGAATTTGAATGAGGTTTTTCTTTTTTTTCATGTCTCTCAGTCATAAAAATTAGAACAAATTAGTGTCAGTTAACTAAAATCCTCATACAAATGTTCTCACTATTCCTTCAACTTCCATTTCTAAATACTTGTTGAATGGTAAAGACAGCAGGGAAGTTAATGACTTAAGAACACAAACACACACACACACACACACACACACACACCCTTTGCCTGGCTCTTCCTCGAACAGGATGTACTATTAATTATGCGTTAGTGGAGTTTGGCAGCTGCTGGCTCTGTAAGAGTTCAGAGTAGTAATGTGACACAAATTTGGCAATTACCAGAAGTAAAGGGTCCAAGCACAGAGAAGAAGAAGAGTGTGTGGGGGTGTGCAAGCACTGACCCGAGAGAATGACAGATGCTGAAAGCACTGAGGTACGTTGCACATGTCAGAGATGCTACTGAGGAATTCAGAAGTGGAAAGCATCTATTAGTCTTCCTAAGCAGCAGTGATTCAGTCGATCCAATCCAAAAGACTTTTAGGGTGATATTCAGGGCTTCCCATATGGAAAAGATATATATAAATCTTATAAAGTTTGTTTCTGTCTTGTGTGAAACTTGTATGAAAAGCATACAAGAGTGAAAACAGATATAAGATCCCTAGAAAAATTATATAAATGAAACTTGTATGTTTTGGATACTTACTAAAACAATATATGAAAGTGGCCACTTTCATGAGTAAATCATATAAGGCTTATATGATTCACTATATGAAGTGAAAGGCCACCAAGTCTTTTATAAGTTTTTTCTATTTCTTTTCCATATGGGTTATGTCACCCTAGCTCTTATAAATCTTTCTGAGTTTTATCACACTCACAGTCCTGTGAAAGTATTTGCTCCCTTCCTGAGTTCTTCGCTTTTTACATATTTGCCACACTTACATGTTTCAGATCAACAAAAAGAGACTGGGCAAAAATGGCATCCATGGGAGCGCTCCAAGGAAAAACACCACAGCTGACCAAAAAGAATAAAAAGGTTTGTCTCACATTTGCCCAAAAACATTTTGATGGTCCCTGAGACTTCTGGGAAAAATATTCTGTGGACTTTTGAGACAAACGCTGAACTTTTAGGAAATTTGAGTCCCGTCACATAGTGAAATCAGGTTGAGATGTTTGGGCTTGACCTTAAACAGACTGTTTATGGTGAAACCCCCCAGTGTGGCAGAATTAAAGCAATTCTTCAAAGAAGAGCGAGCCAAAATCCCTCCATAGGGAAATACTCATTACCAGTAATCACAAACGCTTGATTCCAGTTATTACTCCCAAGCCAAGTAGGTTGGATAACATTTTTTCACTTAATAAATGAAATTATAATTTAAAAACTGCATTTTGTATTTACTTAGGATGATCTGAAACATTTAAGTGTGACAAATATGCAACAAAAATAAGAACTATAGATGTATATATTAATAAAATCTATTTATTAGACTTTTAATTACTTAAGTTTACTTTTTAATTATAGCCTCGGTATTTTTCCCTTTTTTGCACAGTAGAGCTGTGAAGATAGCAATGGGCGACCAGTTGAACTTGAATTTGGACCGCTGATATTTCTTTCATGTGCTATATGGTTGCCTGCTCACTCAGTGAGCTCAACCAGCACCTTAATAAAAGTAAAGTTTTTACTTTCCATTAAATATTTGTAATTTCTAGACCATGATCTTTTTAGGATGACAGTTAATTTTTTTTCTGAGCACAAAACAACATCAGTTGCTTAAAATATGTTAAAAGTGTTTAAAGTGATTAGTTGTTTCCAGTGTAGGGAATCAACTGGTGTCCTGGACCTGGATCTGGTGTCTCTCCCAGCTGTCACAGAATGAGAAGCACAGTATACCTGGACATGTCACCAGTGGATAGATCTATAAATCTGACTTTTAACTCTATATTTGTGTTTTTTGGGTTTTGTTTTTGTTTTTGTTTTTTTTGCTAAAGTAGAAATTCAACTTGCAGCTTTCGTGGAAACTTATAATATTTGTTGTATAAATTATCGGCTATACAGCATTTGTTTTCTG
>NW_024582658.1:114768-153617 GCF_018398535.1 Haplochromis burtoni | reverse complement strand
AAGTGCTTTATACTTACTGCATTTGAATCATTTAACCATATGTAACCACCTGCATATGTGTTTGAAAAAAAAGGCTTTGATTTTGCCACCCCATTTATTACTTTCCACCCTAAGAAAATTTCTCTAGATCCGCCCCTGTTAAACACCAGACAATAAGTGAACTTATCACAACAACATACTTATATTATTATTATTATTATTATTATTATTATTATCTGCATAACTGTACTTGTTTTTCGAGCACTGGCTTTGTCACTTTCTGATCCACATACACAGAAATCAGTTTGTTTCACACATGCTCAGAAATGGATTTTTCCAGTTCCTTTCCTGTCATACTGCATATCTTCTGTACACACACGACTTCTGGTAGAGTTATGTCTAAGTTATGTGTGTATGTCTAAAGACATATCCCAATTAATAACAGCGTGGTTAGGCTTTCCTTCATAATTAATAATTTTAAGAAAACACAAAGAGGAAATAAAACCTGTTTTATTGTTACGATAAACACAACGTCTTTGTAGAAACAAAAGTGAAAATATAGTATACATTTTTTTAAATAAAATTAATATAATTGGAGACCTGATATAAAGACAAAAACACTGCAATAATTTTTGAAAAATTACCAGCCAGAAAATAAAATTTAAAACTGCAGCAGTTCGAGTATCAACGGCCTTCAAGGCCTCCAGAAAGATGGGGGCTGAGATGTTACACTGAAGCGTCAACATCAGACTTCAATCACTCACATGGGTGTCATAGGGGCTTCATCCTTTATATATATATAATTTAACCTTGTTTAAATGTTCACAAATAATTCCTTTATTCTCAGAATCTTTATCATCCATATATTTAAAACTGTGGACAAATCTTTTACTTTACAGAACTGCTGGAAATAAATCCAAAAATCCACACATACACAAAAATACTATGAAAACATTTATGGGTGGGAATGGTGGGGACGTTTCTTTTTTTCCTTGGAATAACACAGTCATATAGTAGCCCAGCAATGACAGGCTAAACGCTCCTAACTAGAGCTGGCATGAAGGAATTAGTCACAGAGCCATGACAACAGCCGCACTGAAACCCAGACAGTTATTTTATGTGGGCACTCGGTCTCTCTTTCTCACACATCCCGACAGCTACATCCAGCTCCCAGCTTATTGCATATGGATGTCCGTAGCCTCGAACCCTGCTGAAATGCAGTATGCATGGTATGGCTGTGTCTGTGTGTGTCTATGAATCATAATGAATATTTCATATTTGGCATGCCTTGTCCAGATAAGCAGATGGTACCTCTTCTGCCTGTCTCCTGTACACCTGGACCTTGTTCACGTATTAGCATTTAAGAATGTATTTCTCTCTCTCCACTCTCCTTCCTCTCTTCTTTGCACACACTGTGGTATGTACTCACTTTCCAGGAAAGGTCTGGTTAGTTGGGCATGGCTACATTAGATCAGCTGCTCAATTGCTTCCCGATTTCACCCTATTTTGTTCTTTTCAGACTCAAATGGGATCCATAAAAAATTTGAAAGTCATGCAGCCAGTTGCTTCTCTGTAAAACTTCCTTTTTTCTACTCGTATTTGTCTTACTTCAGGTTTAATGACCAAAGATGCTGTTTCACATTTGTCAGGAGAAAAGCAGGAAAACTTAACAAGGAAGTCGCTCCGTGAGGCGAGTGAGGTAGATATTTGCTCAGAGCTAATTTTGGCAATAACGCTTCATCTTCTTTTCTAGAGTTGCTTAAAAATTAGATAAAAGCTTTTTAACTTCTACATTCTTAAACAAAAGTCAAGGCTAAGAAATTAACAATGTGCGGACTCATAAATGTTTGTTAGCAGAGACGTCTAATGCACAGCCACGTTACCCATGTGGCAGGCAACCCATTAGTCCATGTGGTCTACGAGATACCGAAGTAAAACAAAGACGAAGAAGAAAGCAACCTGAATCTACAGAGAATCCCACAGAGACGAAGCCAAACAGGCGAGGCAGCACTAAGGCTTGACAGACGATCTCAGAGGAGCCAAGCCGCCCATCTCCCAGATGGCGCCATCCACAACCGGTTAGGGGGGTGTAGGCTTCAAAATTCCTTTAAGAACTAATGAAGCTTCTGTCGCTGTGCGAAAACCTTTTTAAAACAAACCATGTTCAGGTCTGAGAGAAAGTGTGAAGCTCTTCAATTTGGTTATAGAGCTGTGAAAGTGAAAATGAAAAAAGGCTGTACTCCATGTTTCCTTTTTGTAATAACATTTAAATTGACCCTTGTGTGGATTTTATGATGTCATACGACCTGGCTGGCTTGTGCTTGTGTTTGTGAAGTGTTCAGATGACATGATTTACTCTTCTGACAGACGGTAAACCGCCAAGAGTTTTAATAAAACTGAGAAGTTTTATTTATAGGAGATATTTACAATCTAAAAATGGTTCCAGATCCTCAAAACATCTTTTGGTTATTGGACTAGCAGTTAGAATACGTTTCCATTTTTTCAATAAATCAATGAATAATCAAATGGTTTCAGTGAGTCTTTAGGTAAGACTGTGTGTTGAGCTGTTTAACAACAGGTCATGAAATGAAAATGTGCATTTTAGCTGTAAGTTTTAAGCCCACTTAAAACTGTATGTGCTTATTTTGTAATAAAGTATTTAATCTGAAGCTTCAACAGTATAGGAAAAGCTCAGTTTGCATTAGCAGGAACTAAATCACCACATTTTGCAGGAATAAGACCCCACCGGAGTGATGTGGGTGGGCCTCATGGGGCCAGGGCCCGCCCACTTCACCAGCAGCCCCATCCTGACTGCCCGTGCTTATTCTTAGGTTTTGTTTTCAGCTATTAAAATGAATGTTTAAATAAGCAGCAGATGAAATGTGTTTACTTTTATTAAGTTAGCAAAGGCGAATCGCAACAGTCCGCAATTCAGCGAGCAGTATGTGTTAAATCTGAGCAGCACGTCACAGTTCAGAGGTTGCTCAGCAGAGAATTAAAAAACGTTCCTTAATATTTTTTTCCATTGTCTCTGTCTGTGGATGCCATATGTTGTGACACAGGCGTGACGTTTTACTCGGATTGAGCGTGGTGTTTGTCCTGTAATTAAAATTATATGTTGTGACAAATAGGTCACACCTGTAGTTAAGTGAGTGTGTATCACTCGAAGCGGCAAATGGTAAAAAAACAAACAAACTAGAGAGCAATAAATAAAACAAGATTTAGAGGAATTTTTCAGTGTGACATAAGTGACATAAGTGACATAAGTGACATAAGTCAGCGTAGCTCACTCAGCAGCCCCTTTCTTATTTATATGACAGCAACAGCAGCAAAAAATGATAATTTTCTGGCAATTACTTCATGCTTGAAGCTTTACACAGTTAATAATCAGACATCTGTAGACATCTTAACATTTTTTTGGTTTTCATCTCAAGTCTGCTGAGAGAATCTTCCCCGGTCCTGTTTGAGTGGATGAGTCAGTGGATGGATGTTTTAATGGACTTTGGCTTCATCCAAGTAAACAGTCTGAGAGCAGAAGAGTAGCACATCGGCTGATTGGCTTTCTTGAAAGCATTGGCTACCATCTTACAATGTTTTCCTTTTTTCTTTTTTTAAAAATCGGCTTTGCTTTCTTTATTTATTTGACTGAATCTGAATGTGAACGTGGGATGGCACATGATCCAGGAAGCCCGTTATGAAAATACTTGCTGGCTACATTGCTCCCTAAAGTGTTCTAAGTAATCAGTTAATAGAAGAGGCGTTTCCAGACTTCACAGCTCTTTATACGGTAAATACATAAATATCGTAATACTTTCCTCGGTGGTCATCTTTATGAATTTGGTTATGAATACTGACTTTCACTAACCGTATGAAGTTTACCATGTTAGTGGTTTGGAGTGATTCCCTGATAGGATTGAAGTCTTGCTGGAAAAACCCTTCTGGAGTCACCGGCCTATCATAGAGCTAACATTTAAAGACAACCATTTGCACCTAAGGCCGATTTAAAGCTCTATGTAACCCAGCATGCATACAAGCACAGGGAGAACATGCAATCTGCTCCAGCTGACTGAACCCAGAGCCTTCTTGTTCTCCCCTGCACCAGTGCAGCCATCTAACAACTGCATTACTGTTTTAATTCAGCTTTAAATTAAATAATACAGTAATTCTGAAGAGTTACTTGAAATGTTGTATCACAGAGAGAGAAAAAAAACAAGTTTTCACAGCATGCTTTGCACTTTGATCCATTCAGTTGACTCATATTACACTAATGGACCAGAAACTGCGCGGCTGAAATGACACAGTGAGTCTTATCACTCCACTACATGGATATTAGATATAATTTTATCCTCGAGAATTTATGAAGTTCATTTTGTGCGAGTTTTAATGGCTTGTACGAGATGAGCGAACAGCAGTGAACAGCTGGGTCTTTCGGTGATCAAGGTTACTCGGGAATGAATTGGATCATTCTTTTTTTTTTCTGGGGAAGATTAAAAACTGCACGTTAGCCCCAGATGTGCTGTTGTAGTTCGGGCATGGGCTAATTTTTTTTTTAATCAAATAAATGTATCGACATTGACCGTAACTCCTAATTTTGTTCCAGAATGCACGGAAGATGCCTTAATTTTGAAAATCAAGCCCCCCTCGGTTGAAGTATGTGGGTGATACAGTAAAGAGGCAATGCTGCACCTCTGGGAGGTTTTAATAAAGACAAAATGTCTCAAATGTTTTATGTAATTTAGGGCAAACTACCTCTCTTGACTGATTACTTGTCATTTTAGTGTAAGCCATGTCCTGTAACAGTACTAATTATCACTCCCTCTAAGACAAGAGAATTGACAATGGAGCACTCAAGACTAAAATCAATCTGCACTGATGTTTGTCTGAGGGGGTGTTAATTAGAAAGAGGGGGTGATAACATCTGTCTGTCCCTCAATCACAGCTGTGGTTTTGTCTTTTTTCTTCTCCTTTACTGTTCGTCAGGAGAAGCAGGAGCTACAGCGCAGCGATGATCGACTGCTACGATTTCTAGAAGGCCATCCTATCGCTGACCCTACCAAAAATACACCAGCGCTGCTCCTAATTAAATTATTACAGTAGATTATTTAATTTCCTGCGAGAAGCAGTCGATAATTGAAAAACAACTTGTTACTGTGCAGTTTGAGAGAATGACAACAGCTAGAGACAACACAATGGTCAGAAATGATTCAGGGAACACTCGATCATCACGGCGTGACACAAAGTCAATGAAGTTTCAGGGATGTCATCTGTCCAGCTAGGAAGCAGAAACCACGGTGAATGCATTTCATCTGCTTTGGTGCAAATGGAAGTGACAACAGGTGCACTGAAGAGACTATCGAGACAAACCCTAAAAAGGGAACCGTTTAGCAGGTGGTGGCCACAGACCATTGCATAATCCTCCTCACTGGTTTTTTCTTTAGTTTTGCTTTTCACTGGTGTCCTTCTCACTGCTGGTGGCATGGCACGTTCCCTAGCCCATTTAGGTTGCACAGCGACTCCAGCTCCAGGAATTTTTACTGTCTCCCTGCACAGTTCAAGAGTGTAGAGGAGATGCCGGGAGATACACGAGGAGAGTTCGAGAAGTCTGTAGAATGACTTCAACCAAGCAGCAGGAGCGCTATCTGGTCCATAAGAAGGAACAGGAGGAGCACTGCCAGAATGACCTCCAGCAGGTTATTCATGGGCATGTTTCTGACCAAAGGTCTTAGTGTCTGTGAGGGTGGGATGTAGTCACAGCCTAGCAGCTCAACTGGCATTCACCAGAGATCACCAGAACTAGCAGGTCCACCACTGGCACTCGATTCTCTGCACAGATGAGAGCAGGTTCACAGTCTGGAGACACCTTGGTGAACGTTATGCTCTCTACAACATCATCTGTGAATAGAATAGGGCACTGGCACCAGTTTAGCTCACCTGGTTTAAGGAGAAACCATATGCTGCAAGGCTCACTGCAGCAGCCTGAGTTTGACCAAGGGTACATTAATGTGCGTCTTCCCCCAATTTCTTATCTAATGCACTAATATTCACTGTTCTGGTGAACAAACACCCTTTAATTTTTCTTTTTGTTTATTTTTTTGAAAACAACAGGACACCAGTAGTCTAATTTATTAATTAATAACAATAATAATAATAATAGGTTCAGGTGTAAGGATAATAATTTTACTAATATCTAAGCATAACAGTGGATTTAGTTGAATGGACTGCAGGAGTCCTTTAAACCTGGATTCTTTCTAATGGTCAGTAGTGGTATACATCAGTCTTTACAAATTACAATTACATAGAAGTCAGTGGGAAAACGACCCTTCAGCTCATGGTTCAGTTTTCCACTTCATTATTTTGTGCATCCTTCCATAAAGCTTTGTATTAGTTTGGCTTAGGTCATGAAAAATAATCTATAACAGTAAACTCTGTCCCCAAAAGATATTGTACTCATTACACTCTGAATAATTTCACTAACGCTATCACCACCAGTGGGCATGCATTGCCTGGCTAAATAGCTCATTACACCACCTAGTGGTACAAGCTGATATTTGACAAAAGTACAGCCCAGCCCTGCTTAAGCTTCAGCTGATATCACTTCAACAAAGTACTGCACACAGATGTTTTTGGAAATAAAAAACTGAAGTTTTTTTCTTGACATTTTCTTAAGAAATGTAAAGAAAGCTTTTTAAAATAGGAATTTGCAATAAGTAACTTTAACAATCGTGTATGAGTCAAGGATATCTATCTTAGGCAACAAACCAGTGCTCTCAGTTTAAGCCGCAGACCCAATCTTAGCTTTTCCATAAAGTGTCAACATTTTAAGTTTTTAACTTTTACCCTGTGGCACTTCCGTGTTTTTGTAGTGCCACTGATCACCAGTGTTTTTGCTGTCAAAGTGAAAGATTTAGCATGCGTTTGAGAATGCAAAAAAGAGGCACGCATCCATCCATAACTGCCTCTTTAAAAATGTACTACGGTTCTCCCAGCAGCGTCACATCACTTGTCCTCCATGCTGACAGCGAGGACGGCAGTAAAGCTTCTAATCTCTTGATCCCCCTGTCCTGTTCAACCTGATGGATTCATCCACAATCACTGCATGTCAAAATACAGCAGCCTTGAGACACACAACAATCACAACAGCATATGGCGGTGCTTCTGCTGTTGCAGAGGGATATTCACACAGGGGTCTATGCGTGGTGGAAGGTTATCAGTCTGCTCCTCATTTTACACCAAATATCACATGAGTTTCTAGCTCAAGTCAAGTCATCATCATAACAATGATGAAGATGAAAAAATCCTTCACTGTCATTCCGTCTTAATTCATGAAAGCCTGCAGACCTTTGTGGTGACGTGCCATTATGAAGTCTCCCTGGTCTTCATTAGTTTTTATTCCAAACTTTTGTTACAGAGTAAGAATGAAAGAGAAAAGGGAATAAAGGAAGAGGAAATAGAGTTGGGAGCAAAGAAAGACAGAGGTAGGGAGACGGCAGAGATATCAAAGAACATTTGCACTTTAAATGTATTTCTGCTATCAGTTTAAGAGCAATGTATCCAGCTGGAATGCAGAAAAACTGGAGCCTTTGGGTAAATGCAGTGAAGTGTAATATCTAAATATGCATAAACCTGCAGTGTATAATTACAGATGCAGACTGAAGTGCTGATGACAGAGAAATGGTCTCAGGGTCACGGCTCCTCTAAAGATGTAAAGTGGAAGAGGTTTGACATATTCTTCCAATAATAAAAAAGGTACTGCCATCTAAAAAAGAGAAAAAAAACAACCTTCTTTTCAATTTGTTCGACGTCAATAACACCGTGTGCTCCCAGAGAAATAAAACCGATCGAGTGAAATTGCACTGGAAACCGTATTGGCGATGATTCATGTTCGTGCGAG
The DNA here is from genome assembly GCF_018398535.1 of Haplochromis burtoni. NCBI lineage: Eukaryota > Metazoa > Chordata > Actinopteri > Cichliformes > Cichlidae > Haplochromis > Haplochromis burtoni. Next base: position 145,747 of record NW_024582658.1, on the reverse strand, counting down.
GGCTCGTTGTGTAAGCGGCCGCTTGTCTGGGTCCTTTAAAGGTGATCAGTGGGAAAAGGATCAGAGAAACAACTCACTATTGTTAACCTCGTGCATTTTTAATGCACATCCCTTCAATATTTGATGGGCCCAGAGACTTTGCAGATATTGTGGTGTCAACTGACACACGTCGGCTTTCGCAAATCTGGCTCCGAGGTTTAAATCTCAATTCTGTGAAAAAGAAAAGAGGCCACGCTTTCTGTGAGCTGTGCTTATTTTTTTCTTCTCCTGCATCAAGAAAGAAGGGAACATTAGCAGCATGTGTGAAATTAGGGCTCTGGTTTGGTTTTGTAAGCTGCTTTTCTTTTTTTTATTGTGCTGACCTGATTTTCAAAGCCAACTGAGCATCAAGCTTGAACACTGACATGTTATTGTGACATATTATTATGACAGACATGTTATTGTTACCTTTAAAAAAAAGAAAAGTAAATCTATTAGAAAACAGTAGTTTCACTTATCCAGAACAAACAAATGCATGTGAGGATATACAGCACAACTAAAACCTGAATCACTACGACCCCAACCCTGCCCCTGGAAACCTAATCACTCAGTGGTTTGTTGTGCCAACAGCTCCGTGTTTGCCGTCCTCAGGTGATATTGACTGAATGATTACCTGCAATGAAACAAAGACTGTATTGCAGTCCCTTATCTCGCTATCAGATGACTTTTACATGTTGAGCACATATCATTTAAGTCAAGATGCGGTTTGTCTCCGTCATGAACGAAGGTTTACCCACGTGTCCCCTGTAGATCATTAACAACTTGGGTCCTTAAAATCAGTCATATCTAAATAAAATAAATGCTAAGAAACAGTTACCGCCTGAACCCTCAGACTCAACTTCTTTTTCTTATCCCCACCAAATTATATTTTTATAGTTTGAAAACTGTGAACTACTGTGCAAACAGTAAGACAAGTGGAACTGATTGCATAATTATTACATAATAATTATTATTATTATTATTACATAATAATAATAATAATAATAATGTGTTTGTGTGTTTAACAGGTGTTTGTTTGAGTTTGGGAAATAAAACTAGTTGGGACCCGGAAACGGCTAATGATATCAGACTTAAGAGGCGGATCCTGGTAATCTATGGCAAATAATGACCCAGTCTCTTTATTTTATGAATCATCTGGGTAACCGGTGGATGTTTTGTTTCTGAGTTTTTTGTTTTTTTAGCATAACACCAGACCAACAGTGCAGGTGTACATAAGTTGTAATTGCAACTTCAGCATCTAGCTAGCGCGACAAAGGATAAAGAGAGAACATAAAGAGAGTGACTTTTTAAGTGGCAGGTAATTTTAAATGCAGCGTTTCTATGAGCTCAACAAACATCAGCAAATACACAAACTGTGTGCAGTTTGTCTCACAGTGTGTTGCTAGCTAAAGGTCCAGCTAACTTCACTCAGAGATGGAAAAAGATAAGAAAGAGGGCAGGAGAGGAAGAATAGAGGTTGGATGTAACGGTAATGACTGCTCAGTGGGATTTAAGAAATGGGAATGTAAAGCTTACATCTAAGTCTTTATGTTTTTAAAGCAGATATTGGGTCTGTACGTTTAACATTATGTTTTTTTTATATTGTGAAACATGCTGTAGACTAACTGAGGTAGACTAACTGTGTTATTTAAAGACTGCGTGAAAATCCTCTGCAGGATAAACAGTTCAGTTTGCTGTACTGTGATGGATTTAAAGTAAAGAACAGTGTGTGACTGGTGCACAGCAGCTGTGGTGCTCATGGTCAGAGTTAGGTTACATCAAGTGTTGTGGAGATTAATCTGAATTTAAGCTGATGCTGAGTTTATTCACTGAATTCCACCTTTATACCAGCTGTACAGTGTCTAATATAAAGACAGAATAAACTGTGTACTGTCAGTGTAGAGGATGGAAATCAGCCAGGACAACTCATTAAACATCTGCTGACATCTGGTTAAATTCAGGTGTGTAAATCCACAAAAAACAGTGAACCTCAGAGCAGCTAAACTATTTCCTCACTTGTGACTTCACCGTATCCTACACCTAATTTGCTTGAGATACACCCATGAGTTAGGGCAACATCCAAAATTGAAAGCTTAAAAGTTTAAGCTTCCCGTAGAGAGCAGTGCTGTTGATTTGCTTGGGGCGTGTGAGTGTTTCCTGCCTCAGCTGCTCGTGTGTGTCTGACTTTTTACCTTTTTTATGGGCGTTTCAAGGACAGCTGGTATCAGAACATAATTTTGCAGTACTTTTTGTCACTGAGCCGGATGTCTTTCGGTTTTTGCTGGGTTTTCCTCTCCATTCATGCCCATTTGATGTATCCCAGGAGTTTATCCATGAGATGTCTAATGTTTTCTTGTTGTCTTGTAAAGTGGAAGGATGATAGATCCAGTGGAAGGATGGATCTATCAAAAATGCACGTGACTAAGGTCTGAGCTCTCATTACTTAGACTAATTTATAAAACAGGCCACAAGGCTTTAAAAATCCAGCAAATTCATCTACAGCGCATCAGAGGTTCAGAATAAAAGCCTCGGCATGAAACAAACTTTGATGCTCTTCACCAGTGGGTTTTCCACAGTCACCAGAGAGGAAGAAACAAACGGAAAACTCTATGAATGAGTGGGAGGTTAAGAGAAAGGACCCAGAAAAGAACACAATCGTGACACAGATGCAGGAAAATGGGTGATGATGATTGATCTGTGTTCATGTGTTCATGTGTTCATGTGATGACCTGCGTGCATGTATGCATGTGTGCTGACTTTTTCACACCGGCTACATGGAGTTTAGTTTTTAAGAGTAGTTCATTCAGTCTTCAGGCTGTTGACAGCAGGAAACAAGAACAAGACAGATGAAGAGACATGCTGAATGAATAAATAAAAGTATTATATTGACAGCAGCACCTGTTTATGCATGGCTGACTTCAAGGGGGTTGATTTAACAAACAAGAGGAGTGGGGGAGAAATCACAAATTGGCTGGGTGAATTATTAAAAAACAGACAAATTGTTAAATTAAGCCAGTCTCTGGAGAGACTGAGCTTATCTGGAAGCAAGACATAGACCAAAAAACAAGTGAATAGATGAATATTTATACTGAAAATGTAAAGATGTTTTATGTTTTAGCAGGAAGCCTGTGTCTTTTCCTTTGCGTCCTGCTGTGAGTTCAAATGTGGGGACTTCAAAACTGCAGCTGCTTGGAAAAACTTTCTGTATTACTGTCCACAAGCCAGTGCATGAAATGTAATTGGGCAGTTTCACTCATTGTGGCCAACTTGTACATGAAAGGAGTGGAAAAGAGGGCTCTGTTATCCTACCCTGGAACACCAAGTCATCAGTTCAGGTATGTGGATGACACCTGGGTGAAAATCAAATCTCAGGATGTACCACAGTTCACTGATCACAGTAACTCGGTGGACCAACACATTCACCACGCACGACATAAAAAAGGACAGGTTAGACTTCTTAGACTGTGAGATTTCTATCAGTGATGGGGGACATCTAAAAGCTGATGTGTACCGTAAACCTACACATACAGATCAGTATTTAAGGTTTGACTCTTATCGTCTCAGCATAAACTGGGTGTCATGTCGAAGACCATCCACACAGAAACAGCAGGCAGGGAAGCAGAAGAACATCACATCAAGAAGGCCCTGAGTAAATGTGGTTATCCCAGCTGGACATTTTTCAAAGCTGAGAAGGCACCTAAAGAAAACTCCAGGTGATCCAGGAGAGAAGAAGGACAGCTCCTTCCTAAGCGAAAATCCTTAGTGATCCTTTATGTGTCAGGAGTGTCAGAACAGCTGAGACAAATTTTCTCCAAACACGGCATTTTAAAAGAAGAAATGCCGAAAATTGGTCCACTCTAAGGATCGGATCCCCGGCACAAACAGAGTAACATAGTGTACGCTGTTAAGTGCCAGGAGGATTGCCATGATTTATACATCGGGAAACCAAATACCTGTTGGGGAGGCGGATGGCACAACACAAAAGAGCTACCTCGTCAGGCCAGGACTCCGCAGTCTTTTTACACCTACAAGCCAGTGGACACTCTTTGAGGGATGAGGATGTACACATCCTGGACAGGGAGGAACGCTGGTTTGAGCACGGAGTCAAGGAGGCCATTTACGTGAAAAGGGAAAGACCATCGAGGAGGGGGCTGGTGTTTACCTTCAGGGGACCGTCATATGAATTTTTCGGTCACTTGGATTCTGACACCACATGAACAAACTTTTAAACACTTCAGTTTTGAGATTCTCATATGACATCATGCACACATTAGAGTTGTCCGCCATATTGAATGTGATGCAACCACCAGTTGCTAGGGAAACATTTGCTTTTGGAGGCGGTTCCTGGAGGCTGGTGGTGGACCAAAAAACCTTGTGGTCATTGCTTTGGTCGCTAGCAGAACAGTTGCCTGTAATTTTTCCTTTCAGGGCAAGCAGGGCTTACCTAGTCATATCTAAAAACAGTCACCAATTATCAATTAAAAAGTGAAAGTGATATTTCCCATCCTCTTATAAAGCTTCTTGCCTATTTGCTTCCATTCTTTGCATCGCTGCCATCTTGTGACCGCAGTTCGCTTTTGTCTCTGAAAGCTGTTCTCGCCTTGGATCCTGCTGAAAATTGTAGCATGTCTCCATTTCACAGGTGCGGTAACAATGCCTGGTGCTCTCCAAGCTAACAGGTTAGCAGCTTTTCTGTTTGTTTGCACGTGCACATTATGGATAAACCTGTGGTGTTTGACACAAACTAATGGGAGGCGCGCAATGAAAGCTGCCTCTGGCTCTACTTTTACTGCTCTGAGATCAGTTACAAGTTGCACTTTGGAAACAGAAAGCATTTCCTGTTAAACAACCTTCTATGATTTGTCATCATGACATGGGTTTCTTCTTGCCAACCACCTTGGCAAACATCTTTAATGTAGAAAAGATGGAGTGTGAAAAGGTTATTAGTAACTACTTTAGCATTTTAGCAAGGAAACTTCGACGATCAAGAGGAGACATCAAATTTGAAAAAAACAAAAACAAAACAGGCGTGCTGAATAGGTCAAACCTCAGCTAGCACTTTCAGCATCTCTGCGTAATCACTCAAGTTAAAACAACTGTTTTGCCAACACAGAGATATAGATTTAGAGATATGTGGTCCTCACAGGAGAGTCACACAAACATTATTTTATAGAATATGATGAACTATAGTAGATTATACAGTTTAGTTTGTGTGTTTCAGTAGTAGTATTAATCCATATAACACTGATTTGGAACATATTCCTGCAGAATCATGTTTTTATTCTTACATTTATGTACAACACAGATCTGTGTGTGGTGAGGTTTAACAGGATTTAGATATATTTTCATTCCTATGCTTCCTCTGTGACTTTACTGCTCATAAACACAAATGAAAGAAGCCTAATCTCTGGAAAGGAGGGGGTTACATCTGTGAAGGAAAGTCAGTCATCCAAAGTCAGTCTCCTTGTGCTAAGAGGGTACGTGGGATGGATGGACAGGTAATTTGCACCGGAGAATAACTGTGCCCAGAACAGCAGGGGTCAGTGGGCTCCAACATGACTCTATGTTGCACCGGTCACTTCATGTGGTTGTCAGTGCACTGCTTTCTATGAAGGCTTGTTGGGCTGTGTGTGTGTGTCTGTGTGTGTGTGTGTTGTGTCGTGTGTGTGAGTGTGTGTGTGTGTGTGTGTGTCTTATAAACAGCTCTGATGCACAATGACCACGTAAAGAAGTGGTCAGCCTAGGTTACAAGGCTGCTGTGAGTCTGTATTGATTTATGTCCCGCCTCACATTACTCACATTGTGTCTGACAATGGTGCAATTGTGGAGTTGCCATGACTCCCTGACAGGATGGGAGAAAGATGAAGATGTCATGATGAAATCAACATGGGAAGAAATAAAGTTCATTGTATACGTCTATAACTTACCCTATGGCTCCAGCTGCTACATCAGCACAGTGTCTTCCACACGGCTCTATCCCATCTTCTGAAAAGAGGGGTTACCAAAAAAAAACCCCAAACTACCAGGAAGGAAAATGAGCCAAAGCATGACTCAACATGTCACTTCAATCTTCCTCACTAGAAAAGGGGGCATGAACTTCTTAAGTTAGCATTCATTGAGTATTGTTGTCATCTGTGTAGAAGAGCTGGGTGAGTAAGTGTGCTCAGGATGTATGAGAGTGGGTTTGTGTGTGAGAGTGAAACTCCTGAAAATGGGTCTTTGCTTCCGTTAAGAAGGTTAGCTTGTATACATGAAATATTTCAGAGGTGGTCCAGTGCCAGTGAGTACTGACACTGTATTTAAAAGATATGAAGTCTCAAGTTTGGCATTATGGCCATCTTTGTTTTTTGGAGGGGGGAGTGAGTACATTTGGAAGAAAAGATGTCAGTTATGAACTAAGACTAGCAAGCTCGATTGGGAGTCTGTAGCAAAACTTTCTTGAATGCCTTGTGGCAATGTTAACCACACAGCGAGCCCTGTTATCACATATTTGAATTAAAAACACAAATAGTCTTGAGAGATCTTAAGAGTCTTAAGTGTGGGTGACAGCAGACTGTAAGCACTTTCCTCTTAATCCAGGCAGCTAGCAGCCTCTAACAATGCAATAATGCTAAGCCACAATACTAATAAGAGCTAGCTCAAGCAGGCTTGGAGACCAGTTGCAGACCTGCTGGCAATCTGATTGCAAAGGAAAAATGTATGTTCCCCAAGTGTTTGGCAAGTAGTTACTGGGGGTCGTTGGGTGAAATTAGTTACAATAAGGGCCAAAAACCTCCTTGGGATTGCTATGGTTGCTAGCTATTTGCCAGTGTCACCTTTACTTTGTATGGAAATTGCAGATTTGTTTGCAAACAATCATAAACTAACCACTGAATTGTAAATGGACTGGTTCTTATGTAGTGCTTTTCTACTCTACCCGAGCACTCAAAGCACTTCATACAGCATGCCTCATTTACCAATTCATACAAGCTATTTTATCTGTGCTTGCTTTCTAACATTCACACAGATGGACAAGGATATTTAGCATGCAGACTGGAGCAGGTAGGGATCAAACCGTCAATTTTCTGTAGTAGATGATCTGCTCTACCTCCTGAGTTGCAGGCACCACACTGGGATTGAAACTCTGTTTCCAAAACTGGAAAAGGTGAACATTCAGCATTGTGTAACTGAGGACTGGCAATCAACTTTAATGTCAGCAACCAATCACAAAGGGCTTAAAACTTTTTGGGTATTTCAAAAATTGAGTCTTTGGGGGACTTGCTCACTTTTGGAGCCAGACTCAAGTGGTTACTCAGTGAATGACAGTTTTTGATGTTTTAGCTTCCTTCTTTAAACTGCTTGTTCCTTATAGATGAGGTGGATGAGGTAAAGTCTTGGCCTGACACAAACGGACCCAGAAGCAACCACAGAGAACTAACAGTTGCTGCATCTGGACATAAGGATGACTTTAACACCTTATTTTTAGCTCCCTGCTGAGCAAAATCTGTCTGTGCATTTCTGTCCACAGCTCTGTTCAGCAGGCATGAAAAGAGGCAACAGAGAAAAATCCAACTGCACACATTACATGACACCACGCACAGTAAGAGATGGAGCAGACATTAGCAACTTAAGACAACGCATGAGAGCTAAATGAAAAATAAAATGGGGGGAAATGCATAAAATGTTTTTATGCCAGTCCGGTCAGGAGAAGTTTTTTGAGTTTTTTGTTTTTCCCTGCCTTCACTGTGTGTGTCTTGTTGTCTGTCTGAGTGGAAAGCCTCATTATCTCATGGGCAGGCTTGTTTTCTGGTTGTCTCTGTGATGAGGCGGAGCGTAAACATTTCTTGGCTGTGAGTTGGGGTCAATGTGCTTGAAAAGTCTTTGAAGACTGTGAAATACAAGACAAAATCGATGTGCATCTCTCTCTCTCTGTGGTTTCCTCTCCCTGCCACTCGTGCCACACATCTGCCCCCTCTTTACCGCCTTCCTGACACCACCTCAACTCAGAGGCTTCAATTGGATGTGAAGGCACATAAAGGGTGGGGGGGAGGGCGGAAGGGATGGTCACATTCCTCTGGAGCCTCGAGGACGTCACGCCCGTCATCGCCTCAACGTCAAGACTGCGTCAGCTGCCAGCTCCGCTCCGTACGAATGGGGTCGGCCAAATCCGCCCACGCCTCGGAGTATCAGGTGAAAAATCAGGTCCCTCCAAGAAGAAAGAAAGAAACTTCTTAACTCATTCACAGCAAACGTAGCAGCGCATAGATGACTCAAAATGACTTTTTACCCAGTAAAGTGTGTTTGAGTTATGATGCACTTTTTTCCCTTCTGCCCCCACTTGAGATCATCATGACTGAGATTTGATCTGATTTGACACCGCAATATACATGCAATGTGTCTCTGAGGGTAGCCCTATGAAGCTATATAAACTTGCAGTATTGCACAGCACTACTGTGTAGTGCTGTAATGCTCACCCTCGCCCAGCCATGTGACAGAAACTGCTCATTTCAGAAAACAGAAACCAGGGTTTGCTAAAGTAGGTGTCAGAGGGGGAAAGGGTTAAAAAGAATAATTTTTAATGGGACCGTAATGGGAATGTGCTGTTGAACCTCACGTTAAACCTCCATTTTTAACTTGTTAGTGGTTTTAATGGAGCTAGCTAGCTATCTGAAAGGTCCTCATGCATTTTAATCATTACTTCAATTTCTTCATGATTTCTTGATTCGGTTATTTTTCATTTTTTCCCTCTTATTAATTACTAAAAACTGTGAAACTATCTTTCAGCTCTTTGGTGGCTAAAGGTGACTGAAGCTTTCGGCGGATTCTGGCAGAACAGTCGAGTTTGTGCCGCCACCAAGGCGAAGCAGTCTGGATCTCGGTGCTCTGCGGGGCCTTCTCAGTCTGCTGCAGCTAATTGGCTCCTCTGAGAGCCGTGTACAGTCACTCATAAACACAGTGGATGCAGAAATCCACACGAAAAACACTGACACACCAACTCAGGACCTCCCAGCCATCTGCTGGGGGCTCGCACATACAGGTGCTCCTGTTTTCCCAACTCTGAGCTCAGGAGACGCTCGGGGTCCCAGCAGCCTGCTGTTGTGTTTGATCAGTGACGCCGCGCCGCTCCTTGTCATTGTGATTCTGCAAACCTGCGGTTCACAACTCATGTCTGTCCAAACAGCTGTTTCTTTTGTAAGAATCCCCCTCTCTCTGCTCGAGGACCAGAAGAGCACTTTACACAACAATAGGGCTCATCATCATCATCATCATCACTTTTATGGCCCACAGAAGACCTGCATTTCACACAGCTTGCAAACCTCATCTTGATCGGAGTGCAGTCACTGCATCAACACGGTATCATACCACAAATCCACTGTGTCATAATTAACCCACAGTGGAGCACTCAGGGAGTGAGGTGTAGCACTGCTGACATCAAGTTGTAGAGAAAGGGAACTGCATTCAGCTGCATTGGATGCACTTTTTTCCATCCTCGAGGGGGAGAGAGTGGCAGTCAGAAAAACACTCCAGCTCTCGGGAACTTTAGAAGAAAAGAGCCGCTCAATACAGACGTCAAAACACAATCAGATTTAGAAATGGAAAAACTTGAGAGGATTAAAATACCCTCCATTAAACAGCTCACATTTAAAACAGCTGCCTTCAGGTTCAGTGGTTCCACCCTCCCAGTGCTGCACAGTGGACCTCCATGTCTATTTTTGATTGATCTGCACCATCGTTGAACAATTTTGCTTTCAGAGAAATGGCCTAAAAAGTTTAATGCTATTGTCAGACGAAGCTTTTAGGCAGTTTTGTACTTAATTATACTAATAGGTTTGCTTTCCTTGCTTTTATCAGTAGTCGGGAAATTTTATCAGGTATAGTAATGTTAGGGTTTCGTTTTTTGAGGCCACAGAATAGGATCCCAGATCCAAGAAATGAAAACGAGCCTTGTCCAAAGGATGGCTGGGCTACTCTTAGTGATAAGAGGCAGGGGTGCCACCAGGGATCAGAAATATAACACTGTGCAGACATGGATCAATATTCTGCTTAGATAAGGACTAAGGAACTGGTTGTGGACTTCGGGAGGTCCAGAGAAGGTCCACTGCCGGTTCAGATAGAGGGGGAGGAGGTGGAGGTGGTCAACAAGTACAAGTACCTCGGGCTGTGGGTGGACAATAAACTGGACTGGTCATGCAACACAGAGCACCTGTATAAAAAAGCCCAAAGCCGACTGTACTTCCTCAGGAGGCTGAGGTCTTTTAACATCTGCAGGAAGCTCCTGAGGATGTTTTACCAGTCGGTGGTTGCTGGAGTACTTTTCTATGCTGTGGTGTGCTGGGGGAGCAGCACAGCAAAGAAGGACTCATCCAGGCTGGAGAAACTGATCAGGAAGGCTAGCTCTGTGGTCGGCATGAAGCTGGACACTCTGGTGACAGTGGCAGAGAAAAGGACATTAAAGAAACTGCTGGACATTATGGACAATGCTGGGCATCCTCTGCACACGGCCATAACAACCAGAAGAGTCTGTTCAGTGACAGGTTGCTTCTCCCCAAGACAAGAACTAACAGACTTAAAAACTCCTTTGTCCCACACGCCATCAGACTGTTTAACTCCTCTCTGGAGGGGAGAGGGAGGGGAAACAGGAGGACAAAGGAGGGGGGAACAACTAAGCTGTAGTGCCTCTTCACCTCACTGTGCAATACCTTTTGTGCAATACTTTTGTAAATAGTCAACAGTGCAATAGACTCAATACTTGAAATGTGCAATTCACTTGTATTTTTATTTTTATTCCTATTTATTCTATTTATCCCCTTCGTATATTTTATTTATATTGTCTCTGTATTTATATATGTGTGTGTGTGTGTGTGGGTGTATATATAATATTCTGTAACTCTGTAACTTCTGTCGGTGCTGTGCTTTTTTGGAAATCGAATTTCCCAGAGGAACCCACCCGAGGGATTAATAAAGTTCTATCTAATCTAATCTAATAATTTTTTTGATTAGATTGATGAGAGATGTGAAGCCATTTTTCTTCATTTTAATGTTGTTAATGAAATTATCAACATTATCAGGGTTTGGTTGTTTTGTTTTTAACATTGATTGGTTCCTTACACCAAAATAAACATTAACTTTTTGGAATGAAGTAAATAAAATAATAATTATAATAATAATTCAATAAAATTGTGTAAAATTGTTTAAACATTTTAATTTATAATATTTAGTATTGGTAAATATAACCTAAATAATCTTGGAGAGAAAAGTTTCTGGACCCTTTTAGGTTTCTTGAAGACGTTTCACCTTTCATCCGAGGAGCTTTTTCAGTTTTAAGAGCAATTGGTGGAGAGTCCCAGATTTTGACTTTGGTGACCCACACCCGTTTTTACACCTTGGCTCATGTCGTGTGATTAGGTAGACCCACTAGAGGATCAATAGGGATTTGAAGGCCCTTCAGATATCAGTGGGCCTGGTTAATAAGGGTCAGGAGTGTGGGGAGATGGGAGTGGGACTGAGCCTGAGCCAGAGGGTTGATCGGTTTAGCCGGGCAGCAGGTCGGCAGATTAGTTATTTAACACTCAAATGTCCAAAGTGTCTGCGTGCTGGCTAAAATAACACAAACGTTATCTTCTGTTAGGAATGAAGCTAACTAATAAGCAGTTTCTTTCATGTGGACTTCTCTAGGAGTTTAATTTCCACCTGTCTCTCTTTTCTTTTTTGAAACCCAACGAGCCGTCTAGGGTTTAGTGCTCGTCATCAGCTAGGAGTGCGTGCACCTGGACCAAACCAAATCATGAAATAAGGAGGGGGTGTTAGCGGCTAACTGAATTTTATTATTTGTTGCCAAAAAATAAAATAAAGCTAATGATAGCAACAACAAAAAAAAAAAACCACCTTTATAAGTTGAGACCGTTTTTAACGCCGTCAATTTAATGGTTCTCAAATGTAACTTGATATCTGAGTCTTCTTTGTCTAATGTCCGCCCTCCCCCTGTTTACTCAACTAAGAAATGAGTCACCAGAAACATACCTAGATAAACAAGCTTGCTAGCCGTTTGCTGTCAGCGCTCCACTCTGTCATCCAAATATGGTTTCCATTTCTTTCTAATGAAAAAAACAAACAAAAAACAACAACAAACAAAAATAGCGGCTGCCAAATTGGGCTATGTATGGGCAGTCTATGCATGTATCACCCAACCCTGGATTACCTTAGTACCTAAAGGTTTTCTTAATGACTCCTTTTCTCTAAAACAGTGATTGTTTTTTGTGTACAGTCCTTTCAAAGCCTTTTCATATATTTTACTTAAATTCACGAAACCCCATCTGCTGTTTTTGGAGATAGAAGTCCAGCAGAGAGGATGTGAAGGTGTGGACTATTACATTAAAGACTAATCTAAATCTGCTTTAAGGTCTTTAATTCAAATAGACTCTAAAATGTAGTCATCTTTAGGTTTCCTCTGAGAGCCCTTAAACACAAATATAGACCATCAGCACCCTGGAGAATATGCTTAATCAGCTTATACCAGCTTTCTAAATTATTAATTTCATTTTTCTTGCTATGTGATAAAGAAAAATAAATGAGACACCCACTTGATGCACATAGGAGCTCTGTAAGAAGTAATGATGTAGCGAGACGTTTCACTAAATAGCAACATTAGAGAGAAGCTTTTTGCATTACTGATGTTTAATGTAAACTTCCAGTGGGGTGAATGAGGTTTTCGCTCTACATTATGCAATTTTGCATTAGTTTAAATGATGTATCTCAAGGAGATGGTGATTTTAGTAACATATCTTGTTGCTATTCTGACACTTCAGCTGTGAGGTCTTTTACAAAATAAAAAATAATCATTGTGTTTAGGGCTGCGGTCTCACTAGATGCAGTTTTCAAAATTCCACACAACACCTTAAAAAGTTCATTATGAGTTTTCCCTATACTCTTCTTCTTTTAGCCTATTGCACATGTTTTGTAGCTATAGCTGACTGATTTAAAAGTCAGAGGCGAGTGCTTTTTGCTGTATAAAATCCAGAAACATGTTGGGAGTGTTGGTCTGTGCACGACAAAATTACTAAGATGTGGTTACTAAGAAGGTTTAAATGTTTACAACCTACCCCAGCAGTAGGCCAGGTTGTAACAAAGGATATAGTCGAACAGGTTAAAAACTTTGCAGTGCACAAATAGTCTGTGAAGTGCTGACACGATCATCGCCGGTCTGGAGTTCAGTCCTGCATGTGAGCTTGTCTCGTGATCTTGTAACTTTGAACAAAGATTTTTACCCATCGTGTCCACTAGATGGCGATGACAGCCCAGAATGCGCTAATCAAGGACCATCAACATGAGTTCCATGAGACTTTTATAACTTAATGCACAATTTTAATCAAACAATACTGCTCCATTTCTTCACATATTTTTAAACTTCTCATTGTTTCCTTACAGTGGGGACTGTAAAGCTGTTAGCAAAGAAAGGATGATTGCCTAATAGGATGAAGTGCTTGCTTCCCTCCCCCAGTGAAACCAGTGTCTGTCCAATCCAGTTAAATAGTAATCTTGGGTGGGGCCGGGGGGATCCAGCCTAGGGCAGGTTTACCCGTTTACTCAGTTATTCCTGGAATCTTTAACTGGTGTGTGTGGTACTGCACATAAGAAACTTAACACAGACCCTTACATTCAGTTATTTAGGCTCTAAATGTGTGCTTTAAATACACAGCATTATGTTGTTTAACAGCTAAAGATTTTCCAGTTTCATGACCCAGCTCGGGACAGCGACCCCAAACAAATCAAGGTGCAACAGTGGTTCAAAGTCCAGACCTCAATCTGACTGAAATGAAAGCTGTACATAAACCACAAATATCAACACTGTAAAGAAGAGAGGGCCAAAACTCATCCACAACAATGTGATGGACAGATAAAGTCATGCAGAAGATTAGTTGATGTTATTGCTGATAGAAGTGGTGCTACAAGCTACTGAATTGTTGAGTGTGCTTAGTTTTTCCACTGGACTGCATACACTGTAAATACCAATATACTGTCTGGGGAAGTAAGCCAGGATTGGTTGACAAAAGGCAGCACGGCTCAGTGGACGTCTGAGCCACACCGTTTGAGAACTGCACAGAACTGGGCATGAATATTGTGTTTTTTCATTAGGAAGCAGTGGTTAGCTGTAGTGTTATCAGAGTGAGGTCTCGGTTGCAGTACTAACAGTGGTTGTGTCAAGGTTTCACTGATTATTGAATGTGTAGTGTCAAGCTTTGAAAATGGGTGGCTCACTAAACAAAAACCAAAAATCTCAAAAGGAAAAAAAAAAATTGTTATTTTAAAAGAATTTCACTGGTCCGGCCCACATGTGATGAAACAGGGCTGTGTGAAACAATGCTCATAAGTGTTTTAGCGTGGCCTAAGAGCAAAAAAACAAAACAAAAAACCACTCACAGGAGATGTAAGTCAAAGAAACACAACTTTATTTAAGTGTAAACAAAGAAAACAACCCAAAAAAAAAAAAAAAAAAACTGCATAGGAAATGTTTAAAGTCCACAGAGTGCAGAGAGAGCAGCACGTGGCCGTTATCTTATAGTCTCCGATGCCTTATTTAGACTGAAGACCTGACATTTGCACTTCCATCCATTACAACGTGCGTGTGTGTGCGCACATGTGTAAAAACACACACACTGAGATTGAACTGATAACAACACACACTGCAGCGTGGATGAGAAAGCACCAGCAGCACCCATCTAAACTCAGCTGGCCACGCTGGCTCACCCCAGCTCTTGGACTGCGAGGAGGATACATTCAGTGGATTTCTGCACAGACGACACAGATGCAGCGCAAACACGCAGACACACGCACATGGCGCCCACTTGACACGCGACAACCAGCTGCTGGAAGAACAGGATACAGCTGACAGGACGAGACGGCTCCCACCTCGGCCGGTGGTAACACAGATTTTCTGTGGTCTCTGCCGTGCCGTGTATCTGCCACCAGCAGATGGCGCCGGCGAGTGAGCAGCAAGATGCCATTTAACCCTTTTCTTCACAAAATACATTCTAAAAGGGCCAATGAGCATCAAGTGGTGTGAATAGTTGTACTTTTTGTTAAAGATAAAAATAAACAAAACAAAACTTGAACCAGAGGGGAAAGAAAAATAAAATCAGGGTACAAATTGAAAGCATTATTTTCAAATTGAGAAATTATTTGTTTTATATATGCAAGTGGACACACAAAAAGAATCAGACTAGTACAGAGATCATAACAGTGGGGGGTGGGGAGAAAAAAGTCACTACATTATCACTACACGATTCAATGAGACACCTGCAGCACAGCGCTGCTGAGAACTACCTGAGTTTTGTCTTTTTCCTTTCTAAACACATCCCAACCCCTTTTTTTTTCCCTCGTTCTTTTCTTAAGCGTATACAATCATTTAAAAGCAGGTCTATGACCTCGCACACCTGGCTTTGCTTTGTTCTCTCCTGTTAAATTGTGGGAGGCCAGAAATAAAATGGTAGCACAAAGAAACAAACAAAAAAACAAAACAAAAAGCAACGCAGAGCAGGGCCGCAGTCGACTGATCATGTGCTCAGCGGCCATCCCTGCACGCTGTCGTGTTCGGATTCGAGGAGGGGAGGCGATTTTTTAGTTTGTGCTGTTCCTCACACCTACTAAAAGGATTTCTCATCTTAAATTTGAGCATGGAAGGTTTTTACATCACTTCAGCATGAAAGGACAGCATTCCTATATGCCCGCTCATATAAAGCATTTTAGAGGGAGTTGAGGAAAATTCATTACTAACGGTCGAGGGTCACGCCAGTCAAAACTCTGCCGGTTGTTTCTGTGGATTCAAAGTATGGCTACCCAAACAGTGGGTGCTTTGCAGAGCCTCTAGAGAACAGGAAATACAATCACAAAAGTCAACGGTTAATTCCATCCAACGCAATCCTAGCACACACTCGCGCGCTCAAACACACACGCATTTTTGGGTATCCATTTTGGAAACACCACCCCAATAATCAGCTACCCACTCCATCTCAGTTTATCATCTATCTAAAGAGACATCAGTATAATACATAGACTTTTTAAAGCATGCAACAAAATTAAAAATCAAAAAAAAGAAAAGGTTTAAAATACATTTTTTTCCTCTTTAAGAGTGAAGACCTAAGGATCTTAAAGATAGAATTCTGTAATCTTAATTAAAAAATAAAACCCGATGCAACACGAACAAACATGTCAAAGAGTAATACTGAGAAGAAGAGGAAAAAAAAATGTTCTACTTTACTGGTTGAAACTGGGTGTTGTAGTCAAAGCAGCAGTGGTTAAATGTGCTAATAGCTACATCCACAATCCTGTCATGCATTTGTTTAAACCAGTGATTCCAACCTATTTCACGATGTTCCCGCCATTCATTCGCTACCTGTAGCTATCACTACTACTATTACTACTACTACATTTTTATTTTTGACATTCCATCTGGCTATTTTAACTATTCAATCCAAGCTATTAGCTAACAATTTATCTGCTACCTGTACTTTTAGTCAAATAACAGATGTTTTATAAAAATTGGAAAAATAATTTTAGCTAGCAGTTTAAGGTGTCCTTTACATCCTTTGTTTACCCATTCAGTTTTATTTGTTTATCCATACTGCCATTCAACTGTTTGGCTATGGTTTTGGCAAACAATTTAACAGTTCATCCATCATGTACTACAGCCTGGTCTCGCACCAAACCAGAAACTGTCAAAGAAAAATCCCAAAAAACATAGCGGCTAATTTTTGTCTTCTTGATCGATTGTGTTTTTTACATTTTTATTCATAGACATGAATTGTGACCGAGCGCAAATTTGTGAGTCATTTGTCAGAAGCAGAATTTTCACCACAGAGTATGATGAAACATGGACGTAGCTTTTGAATGGAAAAACGAAGCAGATACGTCAGTGCCTTAAACCTGCATTCTATCCAATGGCCACTAGATGGCGATAGCTATAGTTCTAAAAAAGGCTTCTGGTCCTTCAGAAATATGTGGGAAAATGGCTGTCTTGTCTTTCCTCCTAAGTTTGTGCTCAGCCACTTGTCTCAAGTCATACTAAAGTCCATTTTATAAATCTTGTACATACCATGTTTTTAAATGGAGGCCTATCCGTGGTACGCTCATTGGCTAATGATTTATGATTAACTACTCGTTAGCCAAATAGTAAGATTCACAATCTGACCTGCCCCTCATCAAAAATGTGGTTTTTGCGAGTTTCACATAACAGTGGATGCCATCGTGTTAGCCAAGTCTATCTTTTGTATACAGTCTATGATTTTATCCAGAGAAAGTGGGTACGTGTCACCATGGAAACCAAGAAAAAGATTTAAAAAGGAGGTGACAACTGTGATATTCTAACCCAAATTAATTGAAATCCCATCTTGAAATGATACAAATGATGTTGAAAATCTGAAATGCAAGACTGTCTCTGGTGACTCCACCATTGATTCCTCAGAATATCCTCAGATATTTTACCCCCACCACCACCACCCCCACCACCTTTTAAAAAGTGGGAAAAAAAAAATCTATTTCATACAAAAATTAGTACAAGGGTAGTGAACAGTTTAAATGTGATTTTCAGGGACATCATATAACATTTAAATTATAAGTATTCATTTAAATTTGTGTAGAAACAACAGATTAAAGTTGTAACTACATTGCATGCCATTGGCCTACCATCAAGCTTTCCAACCATTTTCTCACTTTTTGATACTAGTTAATGATTTTGCAGCTTTTTCCGGATTTATTTTTTGTTAACTTTACACCTCACATTTCTTCATCTTCACTTGATCTTTGTTGGGGAACAGGTTTTGCTCAGTTGGGAATCACTGCTTTAAACCACCAGTCTGAAAGGATACTCCCAGAGGCTACTCCTCTGGAAGAGCCAACACCAAGCATCCTGAAAATCCACGCGGCAATATTGTGCTGAAATAAGAGGTAATTCATGTGCAGTCAAAAAAGGCGGACATGTGATGGTAACGCTTTAAAAGAGGACATTTCCTCTTGCCCTCACCCCCGGCTCACTAGAACAACTTACAAGTGGAATGGACATGTCCATTATCATCATGAGGTAAAGGTAAACGGGGCCCAGCCCTCTTAAGTGCATCCAGTCAGAGGAAGAGGATTTATCCTCAGGTGCTCTGATTTAACATTTGTATCTTTGATAATAGTCCAGTGACATTAGTCGTCTACAAAGGCATGGTCCAAAATTTTTTAACTCTGCTTGGCACAGAACTATCACAAATCATTTTGGCACAATGCTTTCGTCTGAATCATTTGGTTTCTTGGTGAGAAAAAGCATAAACATACCCCGACATTTACAGTAGATGCAACAAACCAAGGGCTGTTCAGGTTTACGAGCATGGAGCGATGACCATAAAGCGCATATCATTCAAACTTTGAACAGTACCGTGGATCTTTGGTCCTAGAACTATGGGGCATGTACTGTTTTGTGAGGTATGTGAATGAGGTATAAATATCCTAGGAGGTATGCATAAATAAAAGAGTAAACATGATCTATTCAGAATGAATGACAAAAGTAGAGGTATTTGAAGGTTTACATGCACAGTAGCAACGAGTGACAAACTTGAGGTATTTTTTAAGAGTTGAGGTATATGAAACAGGAGTTCTGAGGTAAAGGAAATGTGAGATGAGAGGATGGAAATCCTGATCACGCGCAGACAGACCTCACCTCAGAGGTGAGAGCCAGTCAGCCAATATTTAATAGTTCAAGAACTTTGCAAGGCTAAGGAAGTGGTTAACAAAACTGCAATAGTCTGGTGTTTGTGGTGAGAGGTAGATTGAAGGACAAGGGGATTCCCATAGTGCTTTCACCACAAATGAGTCTCCATCACTTTATGGGAATCTGGATATGTGCGAGGATGACCAAAGACGCTACTTTGAGCCTATGGTAAAACTGTGGCACTGCTCGATGAGCTGGGGGTGATAAATGTGAGGGGGGAGGGAGAATTTCTCTTTGGTGCAAGTATCTCCTGTACTCTATGACAAGGATCTAATTTAAAAATGCACTCACACAGGCAGTGCCTGTGTCTTAGTGGGAAGTGGAAGTACTTGTGCACCCAAGCACGTGTTCTTCTTCAAAACCCACAACTCATTTCAATGAGTGTTATCAACTTTTAGACTTCTCAACAACAATGATTATTTGAGAAATGTTTTACAATTGAGATTCTGATTTTCTTTAAAATCGCCAAATCTTCTGTTGGCCATTGTGCAGCATTTCTAACTTTGGTTGACTCTAGTAGTTATTCTGTAGACCTCCATCTTTAGAGGAATTGATCTACTAGCGTTCAGTCTGGAGGTGTCTCAACTCCAAGCATCAATAAGTAGGGCCGGGCTTTGGAGGTCGTCCTCTCTCATTGGACAGGACTGAATACTTGGCCCCTGGAACCAAAGAAAGTGGCTTTGAACCACAATGTGGATTGTAATGTTAGGCCTTTAATCTGATGTCATTAATGTCATCTGAATGGCCAAATGAGGTGTCCATTTCCGAGGCTTTCGTCACACAGCACGCCTCATCATAAGGGTGTCATTCGATTACTTAAATAACCATTTTAATTTATTTTCTTAATTAAACGTTCAGACAAATCTATTAGGTACAGATCTTGGAAGATTCAATTCTAAAATCCTTTATCTAGTCCTCCTATTGGGAGACCACACAAAGGATGCTGCTTTCCTTGCATATTACTCTTTAATTAACTGACTGGGTAGTAATTACTAATCCAGTCAGTGGGTTAGAGGTGAGGCCGTGGTTTATGGGGTATTATTCAAAGAATTCATATCATTAGAGGGGCTATGTAAAATCTGACCTCCTGAACTTTATATTTCTACACATCAGTAATTTCATCATAAAAGCCTTAGCCAGTAAAGCTAGAGGGAGAGCCTGAGGTTACAGTTAATTAATGACCTGAGCTCATTTTAAGTCTATCAAGTTTGGCATCGCTTCACACAGACTTCTTAGGCTATCATGACACTAACACCACCACAGAGCCACACAAAGACAACGTTAAATGCGAGAGCAAAAAAAAGGAAAAAAAAGGAAAAAAAAAAAAAGCAAAACTACAAACATCAAAAGACGCTATTCTACGAGTTTCCTCTCAGCCAAGCCTTCTAATTAGGGCGAATCATGCAACCTCTACAGCGGTCTGAGTATTGTCTCAGCAACAACATTCAGGAGGTTTACTCAAATTTCCAAATGCACAGAAAGAATTCTATTAATCCTGTGCAAATATTAAATGTAGAGTCTATTGTTTTTTTGTCTCTCTTAAATAACAAAGTATAGAGGTAGACTTTTCTTCTTTGTAAAACTTCACGGACAAAAACCTCTGCTTGGAGACTGTGTACATTCATAAGGTAAATGAGGTAGGTACGGAGCAGAGAGTATAAGATTTGAACAAGTGAGAAATTCCCTGAGATGTTTCCTTAAGGAGAGCCGACACAGAGAATTCGGAACAGCTGAGGCAGAGGAAGGGAAATATGGCTCTTTTTCTATTGATTATCAATTTTTAGAGGTCCCCCTTTGATGTATATATCACAGGTATCAGATTTTTTTTAAAGAATAGAAATGAAAATGACAAAAATAATCTATAGTTTCAATTTCCCTTCTTTTCAGCATGCTCCCAATCATCTTTGAGCTCTCCTCCTTTCTGCCGATCCATTCTCTCTCCACCGTTTCCTTCATCGGAAAAACTGCAAAAAAACAAAAGAAAAAAAAAGAAAAAAAAAAAAAGGCAAAGGTAGGGAGAGAATACAAAAAAAGGTCGTTTTTTTCCTTTTAGAACTTGAGGATGCGATTATTTCCAAAGTCAACGACCACAATGGCTCCATCGGGCGACACGGCCACACCGGAGGGGCGATCCATCTGTCCGAAGCTGCTCCCCTGTGATCCGAATTTGCATAAGAAGTTTCCGTTGGGCTCGAATATTTGGATTCGGTGGTTGCGGGAGTCGGCCACGATGATGCGGTTCTCTTGGTCCACGGCGACGCCCTGGGGACGCAGAAACTGTCCGTTCCCGGTGCCCTCGGAGCCCAGGAAGCGAGCAGACTGGCAATCTGGTCGAATAACCAAGAGGCGGTGGTTGTTGAAGTCGGTCACCACCAGGTGGTCTTCGTGGTTAAAGGCTACACCTCTGGGAGAGTCGAAGTGTTTCCACAGGGCCCCTTCAAACCCGTACTTGTTGAGGAAAGAACCGTCAGGGGCAAAGAGCTGCACACGATGGTTTCGGGTGTCTGAGACCAGGATCTTACCCTCAGAGTTGACAGCCACATCCCAGGGATAATTAAACTGCCCATTCTTGGTACCCTTTTCCCCAAACTTCAGCAGGAACTGGCCTTCGAAAGTAAACACCTGTCAGAGAGAGCAAACATTTTAGAGCCTCTTATGTTTACATGAGGAGTAGACAGAAAGTAAGCGTGAGGAGCTATGTTTTATCAAAAGCTGACTTTTTAAAGGGCTTTACCCTCCCACCTAATTTTTCTGTGAATAATGGAAAGTCAAAGGCAATTCCAGCTGTGTTGATCATCTCTAACGGGGCTTTCATACCTGCACACGGTGATTGTCCTTATCAGCCACAACAATTCGCCTCTGAGAGTCACATGCAACCCCAGCCGGACGATCAAACTGACCAGGTCGAGAACCCAGAGAGCCAAACTTATGGTGGAAGGCACCGCAAGGCTTGAATATCTGGAGAGAAAACACCGCTTTATTACTCTTTAAAAGTCTCACAGCGCTCCATACTGCAAGACTCATTCATGCACTCACGCTAATGTAAACACAGCTAATGCTTTCATGCTAAGCATCACTCAAACACCTCAAACCAAGCTGTTCCTTGTATTTTATATCTAAAACTCATGCTCACTCTTTAATTCAATAAAGTGCTATTTCTAAGTCTTTCCGTTAGTGATGACATCACAATAACAAACCTACCTGTATACGGTTGTTGCTGCGATCAGCCACCACCACGTATCCCTCCTTGTCCACACAGATGCCCCAGGGTCGACAAAGTTGACCGTCTCCCTCGCCCTCACAGCCAAAGGATGACACTTGGGTGCCGAGTGACCCATAGCTCCGCCCAGACTTCACAATCACCTTGAAGGGGCTGCCCTGGATGTGCTGGTTGCACACCAGCACAGACAGGAGATGCTCCCCCTCACATTTTGGCAGGTAGCCGACAGTGTACGAGCCGTTCTGGTGATCCGTTACATCAGCTGTGGACACGTTACCATCTGTAACCGACATGACTATTGCAGACAGCGCGTCCCCACCTGAAAGACGTGGCTCGCCATCGTGATCGTATCCAACCACAGTGAAGGAGGCAGGCTTACTGCGAAGGGCACTTTTCAGACCCTCACCGTGGGCTTTGGTCACGGGGGCAAAAGCCCCACTGCTAATCAGGCCCATGGACTGGATGGCAATGTAGAGAGCCTGCAGGGACCATTGATGCAGTTAATTGAGCTTCTGTGTTATAACATTTATTTGTAAATGTGAAAATACTGAACAGTGAAATGAGGTAAGCTAAGACTGGCTTGCGATCTTTCTAATGCTGACCTGGTCTGGAGGAGTGAACATGAAGCGGTCGTCCTCTTGTGGCTGCAGCAAGCCTCTGAGGGCCTTGAGTTCATGGATCTGAGTGAGCATTCGCTCCCTCGCCAGCAAGACATCCAGGTGGTGGCCCTCATCCAACACCTGGCTTACAGCAGCAATGGTGCTGTCCAGCTTGGTGAGACTCTGGTGGAGTTTCTCCACCTGCAGGTACAGAGACTTGGCCTTCACCTGGCGGATCTTCTCCACCTGCATGGAGTTGGTACGGGTGATTAGGAAGACCGCTACAGCGAATGTTTACCCACATTCAAGAGCATCCTGTTCGACAAGATTCAACTCATTAGAAATGCACTTTGACTCACAATAGCAAAGTAGAGTCTTGCAAAAATAAATGCACCCATCAACACACACAGTTAGCAGACTTATTTTGTTTCATGGTGTCACCCCCTCTTGCTCAAAAGAACTTAAAGGCTGAAAATGAAAAAGATCATTAAGAGAAATTTTCATTTTCACCCAAAGTCCTGCCGCTCACTCGATATTTTCCCCTTTTCAGACTGTTCCCTGTGAACTCCAGAGATGTTTCTGTGGGAAATTCCCAGAACATCAGCAGCTTCTGAAATACTCCAAAGACCATCAACCATGCCACGTTAAGTCACTTAAATCACCTTCCTTCCCCATTCCTATGCCATTTGATCTGCAGCAGATCATCCTGACCATGTCTACTAAATAGCATTGCGTAACTGCCATGTGATTGATTGATTAGATGTGTGTTTTAACAAGCAGTTAGCGAGCCTAATGATGTGCCTAATGAAGTGGCCGGTGAATAGTTTCTGCCATGTGGATCAGGTCACACACCAATAATGTCTAAATACTAAACCACTGAGTTTAATGAAGGCTAGTAATGTTACTGTTATAAGTTACTTTCAATAATTTTATCAAACTGCTAAAACTACGACTAGAAGGAAACAGATTATGCACCTTCTTATTTTCTATCATATACATACGCAGTGAAAATATCAGGTCAGTGTACGTTTTACCCTGAACCAAAAAGCTCGGTCATCAAATGCTCTAAATGTGCCGTTTCAGACAGTTTTTTCTACTGTTAGCCCTGTATGATGTCAGATAGGATATATAACCGTCTCAGGTACGCATCATCAGCTGTGACCAAAGAACAGTCATCTGCCTTTTAAATTTTCCATTTGTGAAGGCCAGTCAATCCAAAGAAAGTTGGCCTTAAGTCAGAGCAGCTAAACAGCTCGTTTCAAGAGCATGAACTGAGCCCCAGCATAACATACATGATGATTATTCTGAACTGTCAAGCAAAGAGAAAACAGTCTCCTCTTTTATGAACTGAAAAACATTTTCTTTATCCAAGTAATAAAATCATGATGTAGCACATATTCTTAATACCTTTTTGGAAGACCTTTGCAAGTGAAAAACACTGATAAAGATTTGTTTAAATGTTCTAAATAGTTGCTTATATATTTCTGTTATATTTTAAATAAAACATTCACAAAACAAAACATCATCATCTATGCAAAAAGACGACTCTAGGCAAGATTTCCTAACCAATGTCCAGAGACCTTTTTCCTTTGTTGAACAACAGAACACAATAAAGTGCGTAACACTGTATCAAAGACACCAGGACTGGAGATGAAAAGCTGAGAGGGGAAGAACCAAAATGATTTATTAGTTTAAAAAAAAATGGCGTGGTTTTTTCCACCTCTTTTTAAGTACTTTGACTCTCGTTTAACTGTAACACTGCTCCTGTTAGAAGTCATATTAGGTTCCATTAGAGTCAGAGAGTATAAAGCATTAAAGAGGGTGGTATAACCTGAGAAGCACCGACTGGGCTCTTACTTACTGCAACCCAACAAAAAAGAAAAAAAAACAGAAAAAGTAAAACACAATAGCCCGACTGCCTCTGTGGTTAGAAGGACTTCTGATAGTGGGGAGGGACCCAAAAGAAACAAAGACTCCAGAAGAGAGGGATTCTTTGTTAACCCGTGGCATAGGTGAAACTGTAATTTGCATCTGTGAGACTAGAGTTACACTTAAGAGTCGCCGAGGACAAAGACTCAAGTTGGGCTTTCTGATGAACAGACAACTAGTTTTAGTCCCTCGGCTGAATGTGGTGAAGAGAGGAATGGCTGAGGTGGTGTGCATTTCAACGAGACAGAGCAAAGCAGGACCAGCTCCTGTCCTAGTTATTCAAGCGCACACCGACTCAGTCACGTATGCAGCATGTTTACCCTCAACTCAGAATCATGAAACTGTCCACTTTCAGATATACAGTGCTGGGTGACTGAAGAGCACGTGACTGGAGACTGTTTCCTTTATTCTAGCACCACTGGGCCCACCAGTAACCCTCACAGTGGCCAGCAGAAGACGACATCCCTGTCCTGTTTTACGTGTGGTACGACCGGTCTGTTGGAGAATCATCCTTATGCTCAAGTTGGTTGTTGGAGCATTTGGAGAGATGTGCAACTGGTATATTGGAAGACAGCACAGGAGCCCGTTTGCATTGGTTTAAAATGCAGTAAGTCAAACATGAGGAGCTGCTCAGTGCACCCAGCAAGTTCCCCATAGTATGAGAGCAAAGTCCGGAAACAGTCCTCATAGATAACACTGGTTACATTGTTACACTGCATTTAGGTTGATGCTCATCGTGTTTTACTCCAATTAGCCATTATAAAAACCTCTTTAAATTGTGTTTTTACTGAAAAATAGTTACAAATAACCCAAATACCATTTTGTTTAAATTAACAGACACATAATGGAACAAAACTAGCTTGCAAAACTCATAGCACATCAATATTATGCTAAGGACTTCCAAAGTGTTGTGAGGATGAAAGGCTGCTATTACTGTGGTGAGGATTCAAAAAGAGAAAAATGAAAAACCACAAGAATGACTAAAACAATAGAAGAGTTTGGAGGAGCACTGTGTCACGCTCCATCAGGTCAAAATATCAGACTTAGTCATATTTCCTAAACTCGCGACATACGGACTATTTTCATGTGATTCAAATAATGATACGCATGTTGGAGAATTGGAAGCAGAGTTATCCCAGGGTGATGGATCTTCCTGTAAACCTGGGTGGCCCTGCTTCTTCTGTAGGCTTTAGGCCAAACTGTCAGCGTAACAGCCGAATTTTGTTTAATTAACCAATCTCGACATGTATGCTTTCAAGCACTGCGTATTCCCCTTAACTATGATTTACAGCCCCGTGTTTAATCCCCACGGAGACTCCGCCCCAATGGGTGCTATCATTTGCATTTTCACTCCTGCACTGGTGTGCGTGAACGCTAAAGCGGAGATGATTACATTGGATATGAACCACTTAAATAACAGTTATTTTACTGAAAGGTAAAAGGAAAGGAGAAAGAAAATGGATGGAGCAAACCAGATAAAAAAAAAATTTAAAAAACCTCCATCCTGAAGTCCTTTAAAGACTGGATGTCTAAAGTGATTGTGAATATGTCCTGCGTTAAAATATTTCTGGACTATTTTTGAACCAAGCTCCATTTTTCACATGCAAATAAACAGGTCCAGCCAATCACATTACTGCATTTCCCAACAAATGCACTCACAGCTCAAGACATGCACAGATGCTGGATATATAATGATATAGAAATGGTAACAACCTGAAATATGTAAGCGGTCATGATACAGCTTCAACTTGAAAATGGATTAATCCAGAATCTCTGTTTCTGTTTAGAAATGTCAGGACCAGCTCATCGTCACTTGATGCTGACTTCAGTGCATTTTTGAGGAAATTTTTTTATACGTTTTGTTTATACGTTACAACAAGTTTGAATCCAAAAAAATCCTGAAGTGTGGGGTGTTTTTCTTCTGTGTGTAATGTCCTTTATCCTTGTTGCTGTGGTGTTGTTGCTACAACATGACCTGTAGTTGCTTTTCCTATAGGAAGGTGTAACTCTGCGACACTGGAGGCAACATCTGAGTCTAGTTTGCGTTGTTTAAGTCCCACTTTCACAGGAAGAAAAAAACAGAAAAAAACAAAAAAAAAACAAACATACACTCCACACAGAAAGACCCAAGCCGGTCAGTAGATTAAAACCCAGGATGTTCTTAATGTGAGGACAGTGCTAACTAGTGGTGCAACAGATCAAAAATCTCACGGTTCGGATCGGATCACGGTTTTAAGTCACGGATTGGATCAATTTTTGGATCAGCAAAAAAAGAAAAATTTAACATTTACTTATTGAGGTATTTTTTGCCTGTTAAAAACATTTAACTCTAGACTCATTCCACGCAATTAAAAAAACCCCAATATGGTACAATATAGTTCAGTACAGTCTTTGTATCTACCACTCAATTCAATTTTATTTATAAAGTGCCAAATCACAACAACAGTCGCCTCAAGGCGCTTTATATTGTAAGGTAGACCCTACAATAATACATATCGCTCATTATATCGCACTCTGCTGTGATATAATGAGCTGTCACGGTCACGTAGCTTTTCGTTGCCCTGGAGGTCCACCCATTTGTAGTAGTTAGGGCAACAGAAGATGCCTGGGACAGTTCAGCCATAACTTAAATCTTTTCCTGCTCATACATGCTTGGAACGATCTTGCCACTAAAGTGGACGCGAACGGGATATCATAGCGTGGCTCAAGCACGTTCATCATAGTTTAAACCCCTTGTTTTGCACAACAGAATATGGCCTCCCGTCTGCAGCTAAACACCCTAGCAGCTTTTGTAATAGCTTTAGCCCGGTCGGACTGGGCAGCAAAGGGCTGCTTAAATACTGTAAACTCCTCTGCTCCTCCACTTGGACCGCTACCGCTGGCCATAACTATCGCTTGACAGACCCACCACGTGCACCATACACACACACTTTTTTTTTTCCCCTCGTTTTTAAATCTTCGGATCACGTGCCAAACCGTGGAGTGGGATCGGTTTGGATTACGGATCAACCGTGATCCGTTGCACCACTAGTGCTAACCCACCACACCACCATGCTGACCATGAACAGTGACCAGTAGTATACTTTTTAGACATCCAATATTTAGTAAAGAAGTGTTATCAGTCAAACGTAGTGACATTTGGACTAATATTTCAGCTATAATAAGACAATGCACTACCGCCAATCCATTTAAAACTCAATGGCTAAAGAGGAATCAGATCCGTGAGCATTCATTTTGGACTGATTTGTTATCTTTGATGGTGTGTGTTTTTAAAGGACTTTAAAGGACTACAGATAAAAAGGTAGACGTTTGGCTAACTCTGGCACATTGACACTAATATGTCCCTTTTGAATAAAATGAGTTCAAAGTCAGGTGTAAAAATGTTTCACTAAAGGCTGATAAATACACAAAGTAGCAGCTCACCTTCCATAGAAGCTCACACTCCCTCTCCTCCAGCGCTTTCTTGTGTCTCAGGACAAGAGCCTTCACTTCTGTTTGCACCACTTTAGCCTTGATCTCCACCTGCTCGGACATGGCCTGGACCTTGTCCATGCTTAGCTAGAGACACACAACACAAAATTGTAAGATGTGACATAGAAATGCTGTCAACTTTGGAGACAATCAGAACAGGAAAGAAAACCCAGGCTGCTATTTAAAAAATAAAATAAATACCACTAGCAATGGAAAGGCACAAAGACAGGACTATAATGTGCAAATGTAGCTGTCACTCTGTAGTGTGACAAAGGGCGGGAACGTATAAAGACTGGCCTGTTTTATTAGCCATATGGGACCCAGAAACAGGACGCAGAGGATCAGGAAACATAAAAGGACACTGTATGTGACATCCAAATCAGTGCACGAGCACCTGCAGAGATTTTGTGATCTATTCTTTTGTCACATTTGGTGGTACTTTTAGAAGGGAAGAGGAAACATGAGCCAGGAATAGGAAGTCACTTCACACTGCCCAAAAATGATGCAACTTCCTGCTAGAAGGGACAGACTTTGGGTAAGAGAAGAGAAGAGAAAAAAAAAAATTCACATGAAGATCATGTTTGAAGTGGATTTCTCCATTTGTTGAGACACTGAGGATTTAAAGTCCACAGAATGGATACTGAAAAGTATTGGAAGATGCCATTGCATGGTTAGACTGGTTAGATTAGACTAAAGTATTTACAATGTGAATCTCTGAACTTAAAAGCAGTCTCATTTTACAGTCGGGCTCAATAGAAAGAGCACGTTTATAATCTGGATCAATACAAGCACTGAAAAGCAATAGCACCAAACAAAAGGTCTTAGCTTTTACAACACTGAGTTTCCCTTTGCCTCCCCCCGCCTCTCAGTTTTATCTGGCCTTTCCTCTGGCAGTTTCTGGGGGGTCAGAGGGTGATCAGGACCTCACAGGGACGAAGGGGAGGAGGGTTTAAGTCTTCCTTTGTGATATCGGCCGCAAGGATCAAAGGTCAGCTAAACCACCGCTCGCGATCTGCAGCCCCGGTCTTAAGACACATAACACCCCCAATGCATCCCTGCAGCAATAAAGCCTGGCAGCAGGGCTCTTTTCTCTTTGGCCTGGCTATTTGAAACAGCCAGCTAAAGGGACAACTAAATCAGGCCCCCAGAGAAGAAACAGCAGGACGGGAATTCTGAAGGAATCAGAGGGGCCAACTGTTATCAAAGTTAATAAGGAGCCACGTTGAAATTAAAATGCTACCACCTTTTTCTCACCAACTGTACATTTCTACAAGATTGACTTTTTTGATACTGATAGGAAATCTATTTAACGATTTCTTTCACCCTCTCCTCTCTTAACCATCTCGGTTTCCCTCCCCGTGATTTTTTTTTTGCATCTCCTGCTTCCACCCCTCCATCTCTCTCCCCCTCGCAGTCTCTGTGTCTCCATCATCTTCCGCATTTCTCTTCACATTCCCAGAGGAGCACAGCTTGCAGCACAAAGAGAGTCAAACTAACCAATCAAACCTTCTGAGGCATAGAGCTCCGGCCAACCAGGAGGTCACAAGTCCAGGGTTAGGGGTCAACGAAGATAATGGGTATAGAGTGGGCGGAAATTTCCTACCTCAGGGGACAGCAGAGTGTGTGCGTGTGTGTTGCCTATGCCTACATGTGTGTTTGCACATTATCTGGCGTCAGTATTTACTCCCGCGGTGACCTGGACAAAAGTGGACAGACACACAAACACACACACAAAGCCCAAGGTGCTGCCAGACGACAGGTGGTGTATCTTATGACTCAGCTACTCGTACCCCAGTGCTTCGCATGAAACCAAGTGTGTGGTGTTTGTTGTTGTTGTTGATGATCATGATGATCCCAGTGTGTGCTGTGGGACATGACTTTTATTTCTGGCCAGGAGTTCGGCAAATCTATGTGGTGACATTTCTGAATTTGTTGACATAAGCGCTGCTCACGCACCAATAAATCAGCCAAGCAGCACAAAGATGCAGAGAGTGTGACAAAGGCCAAGGGTTAAAACAAACAACAAAACGAACACACGAAAAAGCCACATTTGTTAACTTGCTATTTTAAACACTGGTATCGGCTGAGAATTTCACAATCAGTGCATCCCTACAACTACCCATCCATTAAGGTACAAAGCAAGGCGCGGTCACACAGAGGTTAAGCTGGGAAATGGATAGGCGAGGCACATGCTCTACTGAATAGATAGTACGTGCCAGCAAGTCGTGTGACCTCAGCGCAATGAGCTAGTGTTTCATGTTTTGGGTGAGTGTTTACCAAAGTCACAACCACCACCCCGCCTTTGAGGCAACTTAGATAACACTCATGTGTCTGACGTATCCCTGTGAGCCAGTTACCATTTCAAACTAACAACTAATCCATTACCCGACTTTACGATTGGCTGAGTGTTTGACCACAAGGTATTCAAAAAGGAATTTTTAAACTCCTTTTTTAAAAAAAAAAAAAAAACTGCTCATTGCAATTTATCCATTCTTCCCCCTACCTTAATCAAAATTTAGACTGACATGTGAATAACTGAAGATTCCACTATTACTCACAGAAAATCCTTCTGCTCATTGTTTGGAATTTTTAATGTGCCAAAAAAAAAACCAAAACAAAAAAAAACAAAACAAAACACAACAACACAACCCAAAAAACCAAAACAAGACCAGGCAGACTAAAGTGTTAATAAAACTCACATTTTTTTTCTCCAACTTATTCATGTGTCACTGTATAAGCAGGAATTTCGGTTGGGGGTGGGGGGGCTTAGGAAGCTGCCACCCAATCTATAATTATGTAAATGAAGAGAGGTGTTGTGTGTTTGTGTGGGAGTGGGAGAAAGAGGTGGAGGGGGAGCGAGTGAATACAGGGGGGCAAAGTGCTGCACTTTGTGAAAGAAGAGGGGAGTTTTCCTTTCTCTGAAATCCTTTAAATACCTCATCTACCCTCCCCCATACTCCTTTCCACTCCTCCTCCCCTTTGACCTTCAGCCTTATCCCCCCACCCTCACCCCCACTC